>NW_007729783.1:72271-91176 GCF_000696425.1 Galeopterus variegatus | reverse complement strand
AAAAATAAAGTTAACTTTCCTAAGGTTGGTTCTTTTTTCTTCATATTTGTGGCAGGGATGAAAAGTGTGCCCCCCTCCCTCCCACACACAATCTATCTACCTCCTAATCCCTAGATGCTGTGGCTGCTCTATGGCAAAGTGGGGAGTGGTCTTTGGAGATGTGATGAACAGTATTGAGATGGGGAGATTAACCTGGATTATCCAGGTGGGCCTTAAATGCAATCACATGTATTCATATTAAAAAGGAGGAGATTTTAGACACACACACACACACACACACACACACAAACATGCACGCTAAAGAAAGCAAGGTGAGTACAGAGGCAGAGAATGGAGTGACGCACCACAAGTCAAGGGATGCTGGCAGCCACCAGAAACAGGAAGAGACAAGAAAAGGATTTTCCCTTAGAGCCTATGGAGGGAGCATAGCCCTGCTGACACCTTGATTTCAGCCCAGTAATACTGATTTTGGACTTCTGGCCTCCAGAACTGTGAGAAAATAAATTTCTGCTATTTTAAGTCACTAAGTCATAGAAACTAATGAAGTATCTGGCCATTATAGTTACAACGGGCTGTAAGTTAGCTTAGAAAGCCAATAGCCCTAGCTACTACTTTTAAATTCCTGAGGGAAGAAGAATAAAGAAAAATATTTTTAAAAGACTAATAAATTCTACTTTTAGAGCAGTTTTAGGTTCACAGCAAAATTGAATATAAAGTATAGGGAGTTCCCATAGACTGCCTGACCTCACACATGCACAGTCTCCCCAACTATCAACATCCCACACCAGGGTAGTGCGTTTGTTACAATCAGTAACAGCCCTGGCACAGCTGTTTAAATCAACATGAAGAAATGGAGCCACAGTCTTTTAAAAATTCTCTCTAAAATAAGAATAATATTTTTCCTTCATTTGTATGGCTACTGTGAGTAAGAAAGAGGGTCATCACAAAGTTTAAAGAATATATCACCCTAATAAAAATATAAGAGGTTGTAAAAAAAATTAATCAAATATAGGCCATATTTATTGGGGGTTGCTATTGTTCTAATAAATCATATTTCTTCTTAAGGACTTCCACAGAAAACAAAGATTTTGAAATGTTATGAAGATAAAATTTGAAATGTCTCTGTTTATGGCTCACATCTTTGATTTTTCAAAAGAAAGAGACCTATAAATAGCCTTCAAAGCATCATTTAATTTAGAATTTCTTAACCCTAGATGAACATTAGAACCACCAGGGAGCATTCAAAAAATGTGCTCAGGTCTCACTTCAGATTTATTTGTATTTTTTTTACTGCTCCTCAGGTGATGTTAATGTTCAGCCAGGGCAGAAGTACACTCATTTACCTTCTTATTCTCCTATTGTTATTTTATTTCTATGGCTTCGTGTTTCTTAAACCTTTCCCAAAGATGTTTTGTTTCATCCCTGCCTTCATATACTTATTATTTTATAGGTAATTCTCTATCCTATTTGATCCCTAATTTTTTGGTTGACCCTCTTTGTAATTTTATATTGTAGCCCTTTATCTTGGCCTGTGTTTTTTCTCTTCATTCCAGAACTTTCCCTCTCTAATATACCTGTACATTGATGTTGACTTACAAATTATTCCAAACATTACCACAAGGCACACAGTAAAAAACAAGTGACAATCTCTGAAGAGTAATTGGTTCCATAAATTCCTAGATGGTGTTGATGGTGGGGTTGACTTACTGAACAATAGACTATTGATAAACTAGATTGATGTATATGAAATTTCAGTTTTAGAAATGTTAGGAATGTTGCTTCCAGTCAAATACTCTAATCCTAGTCTGAACCTGATATAGCAAAATAAGCCTAAATTTTAAACAAATGAAGAATTTTGATAAAACAGAGAAGTTTCATCTGGGGGTTACTCAGACCTACTGATGTTGTAGCTCAGAATCCTTGGAGTTAGAATAAAAATTTTCTACCAAAATATGATTTTATGTTTCCCTAAACCTAGAAGAGAGAATGAAGTCAGCTGACATTTACCAAATGTGTGTGATGATTTGGGGTTTGTCACTTGTAGCTAAGTTTGTCACTAGCGTGACAATGAACAGAACATACAAAAATTAATTCTTCTGAAAAAGAAAAAAAAAACCCTAGATTTCTATATGTTGTCCTGGGACAGTTAAAATATGGACATGTCTGAAATACATTAATTTTCTTACTTTATATTCCTTTATGGAAAAGGAGCCATTCTAATTCAATCTTTGATCTTAAAAAGACGGTAGAGTAAAATATAAACCCAAACCATGTGAACAACCATGTGAGTGACTGGCACAAAGGTAAGCCTTCATCTTTCTAAAGACATGGAGTTTAGATAGAGCTGTTATCTACATACACGTGGTCTAACAAGTGCTTAGAACAACAAAAATTAGAGTCTAGAAAACATCTAAAATACAGGGCACAAGCATTAGAGCCACTCAGCAGATCAGAAATATGTGATCCAGACAAGTTATTTAATCAGTGTATTCTTCTGTTTTCTTATCTTTAAAATGGAGATAAAAGAAGGGCAAAACAAGATAGCAAAGTAGTAATCTCCAACAATTGTCCCCCACAGAAACATCAACTTAAACAACTATCCACACATGCAAATACTTTCACAAGAGCTAAGAAAACCAGGTGAGGGATCACAGTACCTGATTGCAGCACAATAATAAGAAAAGATACATTGAAGAGGGGAAGAAGGGCAGTTTTACATTACCCATATCACCCCTCCCCAACCACAGGTAGTACAACAGGGAGAGATATACTGTATTAGTCCATTTCTGTTGTTTATAACAGAATACCTGAAACTGGGTAACTTATAAAGAAACAAAATTTATTTCTTACATTTTCAGAGGCTGGGAAGTCTAAAGTCCAGGAAACACATCTGGTGAGGGCCTTCCTCTTGGTGAGAACTCTACACAGAGTACTGTGGTGACCAGGGTATCACACAGTAAGAATGGATTGAGCAAAAGAGCTAAGATTCCCACTTGCTCTCCTTTTAAAGCCATCAGAACCATGCCCATTACTCCATGAATGCATCAATCCATTCACAAGGCCATAGTCCTCACAATCTAATCACCTCTTAAAGACTCCACCTCTCATAGACCATAATTTGATTCCCCACCCTCTTAACACTGTTACAATGACAGTAAAGTTTCCAATACATGAAGTTTTGGGGGACACATTTAACCTATAGCATATACCATCTGATCAGGAGAAAAAGAGGGAAGTGAGTACAGGACATTGCCTTAGACCCCAACACCAGCATATGAAAACCTAGCACCAGGCAGCTCCCCACTACCCCATACACCAGGCCAGTACCCATGGACTGAGCCTCAGACCCATCTCAACTTCAGGTGGGACCATGCAGCCCCAGGTTTCAAGCTTCTGTGGTGGAATTGTTCTCTAGGCCACATCAGCATCTCACCAGTCACAGTGGGCCCAGGCTTCTGGTGCACTCCAGCAATGAACCAGCTTCAGTGACCCTGGGCTTCTGGTGTGCCCCGGTGCCTTTCCATTCCCAGCAAGCCAGGGCTATGGCACCATGCCCGATGGCCTGCCCAGAATCTCTATTCAGACTGACTGTTGATGGGTTTTCCCAGACAAGGCCAGTCTGTGAAGACAGCAATAAATACCTACTTCTTCAAATGTACAGACATTGACACATAGCCAAAAAAATCAAGAACAATCAGGGAAACATGACACTACCAAAGGGACAAAATTAAGTGCCAGTGCCCACACCTAAAGAGATGGAGATATATAAACTACCCAATAAAGTATTTAAAAATGTTTTAAAGAAGTGCAACAAACTTCAAGAAAATATAGAGAAACAATTCAACAATATCAGGAATAGAATAAGTGATCAGAAAGAGAAACCTGACAGAAAGATTGAAATAATTTAAAAGAAGCAAATGGAAATTCTGGAGCTTAAAATAAAATGAACAAAATGAAAAGTGCAATAGAAAGCATCAACAGCAGAATTGATCAAGCAAAAGAAAGAATCCGTAAACTCAAAGACAGGGTATCCAAAAATATACAGTCAGAGGCATATAAAGAATAAAAATAAATGAAGAAAACTTACAGGATTCATGGGAAAGCATCAAAAGAGCAAATGTTTGAGTCATACGAGTTTAAGACAGAGAAGAGAAAAGCGGAGGAAAGCTTATTTAAAGAAATAACAGCCAACAAATTTCTAAAGTCATATTTCTAAAGATTACAAAATAGAAAAAAATCAGTGAAACTAAGATTTGGTTTTTGAAAAGATAAGCAAACTCGGCAAACCTTTAGCTAGGCTGAGAAACAAAAAAGAGAAGATTTAAATAAAAGCAGAAATAAAAAAGGAGACATTACAACTGATACAACAGAAATACAAAGGATCATAAGAGACAATTTTGAACAATTACATGCAAACAAACTGAATAACCCTAGAAGAGATATCTGCACTCCTATGTTCATTGTAATCCTATTCACAACAACAAAGATGTGGAATCAACTTAAGTATTAATCAGCAGATGAATGGATAAAGAAAATGTGGTTACATACACACTGGAATACTATTCAGTCATAAGAAAGGGGAAAATTCTGTCACTTGTGACATGAAAGAACCTGGAGGACATTATGTTAAGTGAAATAATCCAGGCACAGAAAGGTCAATACTGCATGATCTCCCACATATATAAAATCTAAAAAAAGTTGACCTCATAAAAGTAGAGAGTAAAACAGTGGTTACCAGGGGCTGGAGTGGTTGCAGGAGAGGGGGGAGATGTTGATCAAAGTATACATAATTTCAGCTAGATAAGAGGATTAAGTTTAAGAGATCTGTTGTACAACATGTTCACTATAATTAATAACACTATATTGTATCTTTGAAAAATGCAAACAAAGTGTTTATTAAGTGCTCTTACCAAAAAAAATGATAACAATGAGAGGTAATACATATGTTATCTAACTAGATTTAGTCATTCCACAATGTATATATACTTTAAAACATCATGTTGTACATGATAAATGCACACAAATTTTATCTGTCAATTTAAAAATAAATAAATAAATCTGAAATAACATCGACCTTATATGGTTGATAGGAAGGAAATGATGGAACACACACACACACACACATAGCATTTAAGATGGTGCCTGGCTTATAAATGCACAGGCACACACAAAAAAGCATCTTTTATAATGTGAGTACATAAAGCTTAAGATCTCCACTCATATGTTGAGCAACGTGTAGTTACACAAACACATACACACACACGAAAAAATCCATACAAGGAAAAAAATCTACCACTTATTCTCATGCCTCTTCTTTCTAGAAATGAAGCCACAGGTACTCCCAAAATGAGTTTAAAAAAAGAAAGTAACAAAACTCTTACTAGAAGTACTATAGCCCCCTCAGCTTCTCCAAGAAAGAAATACTTTTGGAGATGTATTGCGCTAGGCAACAGTTCTCACCAGTCAGGCCAGTAATATTCTAAACTATTAAATTAATTTGAGGGCCAAAAAATCTCTCATTAGGGACCAGCTTGGTTCAGCTCTCAAATTAGTAATGATTATATTTTTTCCATTTATCAGTCAGCTAAGTCAGCCCTAACATAGGACATATTTTTTTAAGCTCCAAATGATCCAACTTATCTGTTGACACCAATAAAACTTACCAATGAGTTCCAAATTTCTTCTCTCCCTTTATTTTGGGATCTGTTAGGTTATAAATCACACTTTGAAAATACCACTTAATTGCATTTATCTGATCTAAAAGGAAATTACTTATTAGAATTTGTGAGAAATTCTTGAGACATAAATGTGGCTTACAAGGTACTTTTTAATTTCCTCCAAGTTACAATGTTTAATAGTACAATTATATCCTAAAGTGAAAGGCTTACATTTAGTAGGTGCTCGATGGGTATTGCTTATTTAGATGCTAAACTTAACAATCAAAATTTTTATAAAAGATGTGTGGGTTCAATATGAGAGTAAATATTTGGTACATTACAGGTTTATTCTCAGGGGTAAGAAAACAAGGTCGCAGCAAAGAGCATTAGCAGAACAATAACATTCTCAAAGTTATACTGCAAGTCAGAAGAAAAGGTAGGAGTGGAATTTGGGTCTTTCAGTACCAGCATAGATGCCCCAACCAATGAAACCAGATGAATGGGAGAACAGGGCTCCATAATAAGGTTCTCAGTTAGGAGAAGAAACTTATGCTACAGTAAAAAATCTATCCTTATATCACCATGCCCTCTTTCTTGTGCATATCCGAATATAGACTTGAAATTAAGTGATGCAAGAAAGCACTCTATTGACCAGGAATCTACTGACCAGCTGATTTTGAACAGAAAATTCAATTTCTTGTATTAATCTAATGGGAACATTTCAGAGTTTGCAAGGTGTAGATAATTAAAGTCCTCAAATAAAACATTTTAATTGTTTAATAACTTGGTATTATATATGATTATATAAAAATGAGTTTAGGTGAAGCATATTTGTTCTAACAATAAAAATCAATACTATGTAAAACATACATTCTACTGAAGACAGATTTAGCTCAACACATTTGCCAAATAATAACTATCTACCAAATGTAAGATGTAAAATATTTTAAAGATAATTTATTGAGCACCTTTACAGCGGTATTTTACTTACATTATACCATTAATCCTCACAAAAAGACTAAGAAAAAACTAGGTGACAAATAGCTTAAATAACTTGCTCCAGGTTACATACCAGCAAATGATGAAGCTGGATTCCAACTCAGTTCTTTCAACTCTATTTTACGCTCTCGACTATGTCCTGAGCAACACCATTCCCTTGTCTTACATATTTTACATGCAAAAAAGGATGGAGAAGACAAGCATCCAAATGACTACATAATATCTACCTAGTGCAGCACATTAGGTAATACAAATTAAGTCATATCAGATGCATGACACGACAGGCTCCAGAGAATGTAGTATACAAGGAATAAGCAACGGATATTCAGAAACAACCTGTGTTGTAAATTTTAAGCCAGAGTTCTCAAATTATATTGAAACAGTGTTTTAAAACCAGAAGTAGATTTATTTGTAAAATAATTGATGCTAGAAAGTTAGAAGGAACCTCAAGAGTAACTCAATCCAAACTAAGAATTTTTCCTACAGAATTCTGAACACATAATCAGACCTTGGCATCTTATGGTCCCAAATCCCTATTATGTCTTGGTAGTTACCACACATTAGCTAAAAAGAGATAGGCCACACCACTGCAGTCAAGTTGGCCCAACTCCTCTCCATCTGCTCTTGTAATTGAATGTTTCCTTAACAATACAGTCCATTAACACTCGATGTAAGTCTCAAATTCCTTTTCATACCCAGAGTTTGCGTGGTACAGTTTTTAGTTTGTTTTCTTGTTTCAGTTCATGCTTTCATCATAAATGAGCATTTACTGAGTACCAACTAAACCAGGACCCTCGCACATCTGAGGATGCAGAAAGTTATAGTCCCTGCCCTGCAGAAGCTCTGTTTTAGATGGGAAGAGAGGTTTGTGCTTTAAAAGGCTCCAGTAATAATAGTGTCAAAGAATAGACAGAGGTGCCACAGGAGTTGCAAAAGTTTCTATATAAGAGGCCGTTCTGACAGGACTTATAGAATGGACAAAACTTGGATAAAAGAAAAGAGATTATCTGATAAATTAAAATTTAAATTCATAGTTAACTAATGCAAATAAACATTTCCTTTTCTAAGTCCTATGGGCACTAAAACAAAAGATGCAGAGGCAAGATGCAAAGGGGCATTGAAACACAATTTGGGAAGGAACACCCACGTACATTTGTTTCCTACATGTTTCCCCTACTCCACGTCACTTAATTTTTTTGCAGATTTTCTATAAAGTTATTTCTAATAAACTAAGTAAACTACATATTACATCATGCTCAAAGGCCTGATTCCTTATTTTCAAGAAATTCATAAAAATTTGGTTCAGAACCATAGTTGAATAATACTCTCTATTTGACAAACACGAGACTCAATCCTGAAGCAAACTGGTTTAGAAAACTTCTCTCAGGTAGAATGAACCCAGCATGACCCATAGAAACAGTCTCCAAACAAGTTTCATTTGCAGGACATTATGCTGGAGTCTGTGTCAATTTCACTTCAACACAACCAGAAATGGTAGAAGCAAGAAACAAATAATAATGGAAAAAGCCTGCCTAGACTATGCCTTTCAGGCAATGTCCAAAAAAACTGGAACAAGCTAAGCAATGTTTCACTCAGAATCTGCAAACTGCTGGAGTAAGGCTGGGAAGATGAGGAAAGATTACTTTATTTCTCTACCTGGGCCAGAAACTTTAGATATTTACAACAACTTATAGTTAAAACAAGAAGAGGAATGTGAATACAATCTTTCCCAGCAGAGAGTGATAAATCTCACAAGTTTCTGCAAAAATGAGCTCTGCTTTCCCTGAGCATCAATAAGGTGGAGGAAGGCAGGTAAGGGTGGGGCTGACTCAAGGTGCTGGGAATTTTGCCATTCATAAGAAAATAGGCTGAACGTGAGCAGTAGAAGCTGCACTAGAAGGAAGCAGATTGTTAGGGGAGAAACTGCTCTAGTGTCCCCATCTTAAAATGGGAATTGAGTTTGCAAAGTACAGGCATACTTCAGAGATACTGCAGGTTCGGTTCAGACCACCACAATGAAGCAAATATCACAATACAGCAAGTCATGAATTTTTTGGTTTCCCTGTGCATATAAAAGTTATGTTTACACTACACTGTGGTCTATTGAATGTGCAATGGCATTATGTCTTTTTTTTTTTTTTTTTAAAGATGACCGGTAGGGGGATCTTAACCCTTGACTTGGTGTTGTCAGCACCACGCTCACCCAGTGAGCGAACCGGTCATCCCTATATGGGATCTGAACCTATGGCCTTGGTGTAATCAGCACCACACTCTCCCGAGTGAGCCACAGGCCGGCCCCGCAATGGCTTTATGTCTAAGAAAACAACGTACATACCTTAATTTTAAAATATTTTACTGCTAAAAAATGGTAATGACCATCTGAGCCTTCAGTGAGTTGTAATCTTTCTGCCTTGAAGGTCTTGACTCCATGTTGATGGCTGCTGACTGATCAGGGTGGTGGGGCTGAAGGTTGGGTGGCTGTGACAATTTCTTAAAATAAGACAACAATGAAGTTTGCTGTGTCCATTGACTTTTCCATTCACGAAAGATTTCTCTGTAGCATGCAATGCTGTTTGATTGCATTTTACTCACAGTAGAACTTCTTTCAAAACTGCAGTTAATTCTCTCATACTCTGCTGCTGCTTTAGCAACTAGATTTATACCATATTCTAAATCCTTTGTTGTCATTTCAACAATATTCACAGCATCTTAACCAGTGGTAGATTCTGTCTCAAGAAATCTTTCTTTGCTCATTCATAAGAATCAAGTCCTCACCTGTTAAAGTTTCATCATGAGATTGTAGCAATTCATTCACATCTTCAGGCTCCACTTCTAATTCTAGTTCTCTTGCTATTTTCACCACGTCTACAGTACTTCCTCCACTGAAGTCTTAAACCCCTCAAAGTGATCTGTGAGAATTGGTATCAACTTCTTCCAAACTCCTGTTATTGTTGATATCTTGACCTCTGCCATGAATCACAAATGTTCTTAATGGCATCTAGAATGGTGAATTATTCCCAAAATGTTTTTAATTTACTCTGCCCAAATACAGCAGAGGAATCACTATCTATGGCAGCAATAGCCTTATGAAAAGTATTTCTTAAACAATAAGACATGAAAGTTGAAATTATCCCTTGATCCATGGGCTGCAGAATGGATGTTGTGTTAACAGGCATGAAAACATTTATCTCTTTGTACATGTCCATCAGAGCTCTTCAGTGACCATGTGCATTGTCAATGAGCAGTAATATTTTGAAAGAAATCTTTTTTTTCTGAGCAGTAGGTTTCAACAGTGGGCTTAAAATATTCAGTAAACCATGCCGTAAGTAGATGTGCTGTCGTCCAGGCTTTGTTGGTCCATTTATAGAGCACAGGCAGAGTAGATTTAGTATAGTTCTTGAGGGCCCTAGGATTTTCAGAATGGTAAATGAGCATTGGCTTCAACGTAAAGTCACCAGCTGGATTAGCCCCTAATGAGAGAATCAGCCTGTGCTTTGAAGCTTTGAAGCCAGGTATTGACTTCTCCTCTCTAGCTATGAAAGACCTAGATGGCATCCTCTTCCAATATAAAGTCGTTTCATCTACATTGAAACTCTGCTGTTTAGGGTGCCCACCTTCACCCGTCATCTTAGCTAGATCTTCCGGATAATTTGCTGCAGCTTCTACATCAGCACTTGCTGCTTCCCCTTGTCCTTCTGTGTTATGGGACAGCTTCTTTCCTCAAACCTCATAAACCAACCTCTGCTAGTTTCAAACTTTTCTTCTGCAGCTTCCTCACCTCTCTCAGCCTTGATAGAATTGAATAGGGTTAGGGCCTTGCTCTGGATTAGGCTGTGGGTTAAGGGAATGTTGCGGCCGGTTTGATCTTCTATCCAGACTAAAAGTTTCTTCATATCAGCAATAAGGCTATTTTGCTTTCTTACCATTTATGTGCTCACCGGAGCAGCATTTTTAATTCCCTTCAAGAACTTTTCCTTTGCATTAACAGCTTGCCTGTTTGGTCTGTCTTGGCTTTTGGCCTGTCTTGGCTTTTGACACGCCTTCTTTACTGAGCTTAATCATTTCTAGCTTTTGATTTAAAGTGAGAGATGCGTGCGATTTTTCTTTCACTTCAACACTTTGAAGCCATTGTAGGGTTATTACTTGGCCTAATTTCAATATTGTTGTGTCTCAGGGAAGAGGGAAGCCTGAGGGGAGGAAGAGAAAAGGAGGAATGAAGGAGAGGGGTTGCTGGAGCAATCGGAACACAGACAACATTTATCAGTCAAGTTTGCAGTCTTATATGGGTGTGGTTCATGGGAATTACAATAACAACATCAAAGATCACTGATCACAGATCACCATAACAGATATATTAATAACGAAAAAGTTTGAAAAATCTTGAGAATTGCCAAAATGTGACACAGAGACAGGAAGTGAGCACATGCTGTTGAAAAAAATGGCACTGATAGACTTGCTCAACGCAGGGTTGCCACTAACAAATTTGTAAAAAAAAAAAAAAAAAAAAAGCAATATCTGCTAAGCATGATATGAAGCACAGTAAAGTAATTATGCCTGTATCTGAAAGTATCAATATTCAGGATGTCTGTCCTGGGGATGTGGAAATTACCAATACCATTAATGGCACAGAAGTACTGAAAGATTAAAAAGACCATAATAGATGAAGAAAACTCCTACAAAGAGCACAGATTACACTAGTGAGAAACTGCAGAGAGTGGTGCAAAGAGCATTGGGAAGTTCTTCCCTTCCGGATCTCTGTCTCCACATCTGCAAAACTTAAACATTGGCCTACCTGATTCCTAAAATCCTTTTAGCATTATGATTCTATAAATTCTGTGAAGTGCTACAAAGGGAACAATACAAAATAAGCACGATAGTACAGTTAGCAGCAACACTCAAAATGCAGAGCCATGGGGTCTGTCAAGAAAAAACCTCTGGTGCTGCACAGAGGATCACCACACACAAGCACAGTTGGTGCAACTCAGTCTCACTCCATCTGTCCAACCCAGATTTGTATAAAATTGTTGAGAACTTTATCATGTCCTGGAAATATACCAATAATAGCATATATTACCTGTGTCTTCACTAACATGGTCTGGCCCTTGGCTTTTTCTTCAACCTCACCTCCCCCTCTTCTCCCTCTGGTTCACCTCATCAGAGGTATCTGGCCTTATGATTGTGCTTTGGGTGTGTCAAGCTCATCTTCTTCTCAATGCTTTTCCCTGGCTATTCCTTCTGTTTACATTGTCTCCCCACCTCTCATCATAGGGCCAGCTCCTTACATCATTTATGTTTCAGCCCAAATCTCACTTAACTGAGAAGCTGTCTCTGACCTTCCCCACTAGTCACTTCATCCCATTGCTCTTGTATTTCTTTCTGAATACTTATTCTCTGAAATTATTTATTTTCTTACACGTTTATTTTCTGTCTTTCCCAACTAAATTGTTAGATGAATGAGGGCATGAATGTGATCTGTTTAGTGTACTCCTGTTCATAGTAGATGCTCAAAAATGCTTGTTGAATGAATTTTAAACCACTATTTAAGTATTAGTATCTCTATTTTACTGTCTAGGAGATCTCAGAAAAGAGGTTTAGTAATTTGCTTAAGTGAACACATTTTAGGATGCAGTATAAGATTAGAATCTGGGACCTTGAATAATGTTTTTATTATGATTTGTTCCTAAATTTCTGAAATATTTCATCCAATTTACCCCAGAAGCCACTCTTCATCCCTCTTTATGTTCAGAGCTAACTATCCCAGTCTATTGATAACTCTACTCTATGCTCAAAGTGTCTATGTTCAAGCATCTGTTGGAGTAGAGATGAAGTTCTAGGGGGTGTGTATCTAAGCATAAGACTAGGGATAAAATTTGATGATGAATAACTACTTAAAAATCATAATTTTTTTCTGTTACCGTGAAAAAAAAGAGAAAGGGACCAATGGGTAATTGGAAGAAATAATTTGGGAACTGGATGTAGTTCAGTCTTGGCAGTGATCCAACTATATGCTGTCTACGAGAGACTCACTTTAGATCCAAAAACACAAATAGGTTAGGAGTGAAGGTACTGAAGAAAATATCCATGCAGATAGTAACCAAAAGAGAGTTGGATTGGCTATATGCTATGATCCAAAAGTTTGTGTCTCCCCAAAATGAGTATGTTGAAGTCCTAACCCCCAAGATGAAAGTATTAGAAGGTCGGGCATTTAGAAGGTGATCAGGTAATTAGAATAGATCCCTTATTAATTGGATTAATGTCCTTATAAAGGAGACTGCAGAGAGCTCACTTGCCCCTTCCACCATGTGAGGACAGTGAAAAGATGCCCATCTATGAACCAGGAAATTGTCTATCATTAGACACCAAATCTGCCAGTGCTTTTTTCTAGTACTTCCCAGCCTCTAAAATTGTTAGAAATAAATTTCTTTTGTTTGTAAACTACCTGGTTTATGGTATTTTTCTTATAGCAGCCTGAATAAACTAAGACACTATAGTAATACACAAAATAGTCTTTAAGTCAAAAAATGTTACAAGAAACAAAGTCATATATGGGTCAATTCATCAGAAGATGTAACAATTGTAAATATAATACACCAAACAAGAGAGCCCCAAATATATGAAGGAAAGTTTAACAAAATGGAAGGTAGAAATACACAGTTATATAATAATAGATACTTTAATACCTCACTTTCAATAGAGAACAGAACATCTACACAGAAGATCAATAAGGAAATGGAAGACTTGGATAACACTATAGCAACCGGACCTAACAGATATATATATAGAACACTCCACTCAACAACTGCAGAATACACATTCTTCTCAGGTGCACACAGCACCTTCTCCAGGATAGATAATAGGGGAAGCCACAAATCAAGTCTCAATAAATTTAAAAAGATTGAAATCATAGAAAGTATTCTCTGCCTTTTCATCTCTACAGTGAAATGAAGCTACAACTGAACAAGAAAAAACTAGAAAATTCACAAATATACAGAAATTAAATAACACATTCTTAAACAACCAATGTATTGATACAGAAATAATAGGGAAATTATAAAATACTTTGAGATGAAGAAAAATGAAAACATAACATATCAAAACTTATAGGATGTGGCAAAAACAGTGCTCAGAGGAAAATTTATTGCAGCACATACATATATTAAAAAAGATCTTCAACCAATAACCTAAGTTCACACTTTACTAGAAAAAGAAGAGTAAACTAAACTCAAAGCTAGCAGAAGGAAGGAAATATGAGTAATAAAGATTAGAGTGGAGATAAATAAAATAGAGAAGAGAAAAACAATAGCATCAATGAAATCAAAACCTGTTTTTTATAAAACTTTAGCTGGACTAAACAAGAAAAATTAGAGAAGACTCAAATAATTGAGATTATAAATGAAAGTGGGAAAAAATTTTGCCTAGCATTCAAGTAACTTTCTATTGACCATTGAAGCCCCAAAAATAAAAAAAATAAAAAAAACTGTTTTACTCTTCCAAATTCTTAGCAAAGTGATGGGCTTCCTAAATCCTTAAGGCCATGGTGGGCAGAATGGCATTCGTCTTGTCTATGCTCAAGGGATCAGCCTAACTGAAGCTGCAGGAAATCTTGCACTGTATAAATAGCAGGAGTGTAGGAGAAAACTCTTGCCCCATATACGACTTCCCCTCTGGATGGACTCATTGCTGTTCCCCAGCACCCATGTCCATGGGGAAGTTATCCTTCTGTCCACTTGAACTCAAGGATGGCCTTGTGACTTGCTTGGGCCATTGAAAAATGAGCAGAATAATTGGGTCCCTTTTAAGCAGAAATTTTTAAAGCCAGTTATGTGTTTTGCTATGTATTGTTTATTCTTGTTATTCTCTCTATATTATTTTTTGACATCTTAAAAACCTTTCTGGCTGGGAAAGTCTGCCCCTCCAAAGGGCTGTCCAAATTCTTAGAGATGACAAAGGGCTCAGCTGGGAGTCTGCCTTTTGTTTGCAAACTAACCATTCCAAAGACATACCTCCTCTATCTGTCCTATACACCCCAAGAGACAATATTCCTCTGCCTTAATCAACCCAAGGCCAAGTACCAGGCAACTAGGAGCAACCCTCATAGCTTAGAGCTTGCTGAAATGTTTCAAACTAGCCTATCCTACCCTGCCCTGCTTTGCCTCTTCCTTGCAAACTCCAGTAAAGACTGTGAAGGCCTTCCTTTCATGCCTGTCCTTTCTGCCTCCTGACCAACACTGGTGTCTTCCCCATGTGGCCCTGTGTGGCATGCCATGCCTCCTGTTTCTAGGACCTGTGAGTATGATAAATTTTGTCTCCCTGATCCTCTCCTTTGTCTCTTCTTGTGGTCCCACCTGACTAAACAACACACAAAAGAACACAGAACATACTATATATTCTCTTTTCCCTGTCTCTATTATGGAAGTATGTGTTGAGATGCAGCTTCTGTCAGCCTGCAACTCTGATTACAATGGGCAGATGCCCTGTCAACACATAACATACTGACCTGCAGTGTGAGCAAGAAATAAACTTTGTTCTTTTAAGCCACTGCGATTTTGGAACTGCTTGTTACCATTGCATATCCAAGCCTCCTGTTACCTAGGCTTGAAATATGAAGAGCAGAGGCCAAGTATTTCTTTCAACAATTAGTTTTGAGGACTAAAGAATAAATATTACCAAAATAATTAACTTACTTTCACAATGTATAATAAATGAAATAACAGTAGAAATTTTCCAAAGAGTGACTTAAAAAAGAAGAGATACAAGTGAAACTATTCAAGTGGGAAGAAGAAAAACTTGACCCATTTAATCATTTTTCTGAGAGGCTTCCTTGGGGAAAAAGAAAATATTTCTTCCTATCAAAGTTAGAACAGTATTTTCTCCATTATTGGATTTTTATTATTTTCTTTCCTGTTGAAATTTAAATTATCTCTAAGTCAATTTCTCATATTTTCCAAAAATGAGCTGTTCTCTATTTTGAGAAAATTGCTAGCTACATGGTTTGGAAGAAAACATTATTCATTTAGGTAGGATTTTAGGGTCATATGCTGTACATTATTAGTTTCAGTGTTATCAGAGACAATATTTGACAAAAGTGTAGAGTAGGAAAAGTCGGTCTTTCCCACATAAACCTGTTCCTAGTGTCTCCTTCCAATGCCCACATTTATAGCTGTTACTTTAAAATTCAGTCATATTCATTTTGTAACCTACCTTGACTTTATTTTGCTATTACTTTTAAGTCGTGCTATTTGCTTTATTTTATGTGACCTTATAAGCTGCCTTCATTACCTCTGTGAAAAGGCAGGGCATATATGAATAGTATATTCCTCCCATAATCTTGATTTAAACTGTGAATTACCATGACTCACTGCCACAAACCTGCCACTATCACCCCTTTTACAGCCTCAGTGTCGTTAAGTCCCCATTGACAGGACCAAAGATATTTTCTCTCTCATGAAAAGTATACATTCTTTACTTGCAACTCATTTTTTTTTCAGATCTCTAAATTTCCATTTAAGTCTATATCTTCCATTGGACCATCTCCTGAAATTCACACACACACACAAAAGTGTCACAAAATGTTAGATAATTCAGCCTAATGCTCGTATTTTCAAATTAATGACTTCAAAAGTAACAGAATATTTGAGACACAGAACATGCGAAGAAGACAAAAAATGAGTCATAAACCCACCTGGAGATGGTTTCCAACTTTTTTTTCTTATAGTTATTTGTATTAGCATGTGTGTGTGTATAAATTCTGGATCATATTGTATACACAACTTTATATTCTATTTTTTCTTCAGTATATGCTGGAAACATTCTTACATAATATAAAATATGATACAAAAATTCTGTTTTAAATGCTATTTACATCAGTTTCCTACTGATGTCTGCACTAGTTTAGGATCCTTAACAGTTCATCCTTCATGTATGTCAAAGACCCAGGCCCCTTATAAAATTTACTGACCACTATACTCACAGAAGCTCAAGGAATTTCATTGGACTCCTGCCCTCCACTCTAAATCCCTGGTCTCTGCCAGTGGCTTCAAACTATTAGTCTCCTGTTAGCCTAGCCCTGTGGACTGAGATCTTGATTATACTTCCTACAGTGCTTTCTCTTTAGGTTTGCCCCTGGAATCTCTGTCAGTTCATTCTTGCTCCTTGCCATGAATCTTGAGGGTCTCTCTGGCCCATCCTGTCCCAACTTGGATCTAGTATCCTGCTCTCCTGTCTCTCTAGATAGGAACATGAGACCATAAATACTACAATAGGGTATCCTTGTCACAATAGAGTTTAACAAAGCTGAGCTTTTATTATAACTTCTATGGAACTAATTTGGGATTTATTACCTAGAAAAGATTAAGCTTAATTTGAGCATGAACTATTAATTCTCCTCTTTTTCTTTGGATCAGATTTATAAGTAATATCTTGTTTGCATTCTGACTTTCTTAGGCATGTATCTTTATTTTTTTATAACTTATTTTTTTAATTAACAAAAATAATTGCACATATTTATGGTGTACAATGTGATGTTTTGATAAATGATTATATTACAGAATGATTAAATCAAGCTAATTAACATATGTATTGTTTTCATAATCTGAAGGTCGTGAGAATTCTTGCTTTTTAATACCATAACCCATTAGTTAGAAAACATTTTTTAGGGCCGGCCCTGTGGCACACTGGAGAGTGCGCCGCTTGGGAGCGCGGCGGCGCTCCCGCTGAGGGTTCGGATCCCATGTGGAGACCAGTTCCCGCTCACTGGCTGAGCGCGGTGCGGGTGTGACACCAAGGGTTGTGATCCCGTTGCCGGTCAGTAAAAAAGACAAAAAGGAAAAAAAAAAAAAAAGAAAGAAAACATTTTTCAACGAATACTTCTTTTACATTTTTCCTCTAGTTTGTCAAAGCACTGTATGGTTAAAAGTGTCTTTAGGTATACTTGAAGGCTATAAAAGGCCACCATATTTCCCAGACCTTCAACTAAACTCTTGTCTGGGGAGTATCTTGCACTCTCCATGCCCCTCAAACACTTCCAGATTTTCCAACTTGGAATCCTTTACAAGATTACTTTCAATTTTAGCTAGGTGTTTCCAAGAAGCAAAGATACATAAACTGCAATATTAGCATGTGCTACATGTTCTATGGTCTTACTTTTATTAATAAAATTTTTGATGAAACAAATTTGCTTTAAAACCTAGTTACCTAGGAAATATATTCCTCAAAACCCTAGCTTTCCACAACTGTGCTTGCTAAGGGTATTACACACTCTGTTCAAAGAAGATGATTATTCAAACAAGCAGCATCAGTTTATCAATCCAAGTGCTCCATCTTGCAAAATAATGAAATGGCTTAATGAGCACATACATTAGAGCTACTAAAGGAAACTAGCTCTATTTCAACATGTTCTCTCCCTGTGAGAGTATCTCATAAAATAGATACAACAGCCCATGGACAGCAGTCCAACTGCATGTTGACTTAATTTTCAAATCAGATATACCCAAATCAGAAAAAGTACAAGTAGTAAACATAACCCTTTCCAGAGTTACTTTACCTGTCCTTTGAAAAAGTATCATGGGACTTAACGCAAAAAGCACCTAAGCCTAAGCAGGATGAAAAACAGAACCAACATCATTGGTGTATAACGATCAAATTAACATGTTTGGTGGGGCTAGTGAAATGCAGCAGAACGTTTTTGCTAGAACTGAGATCAACTGTGGGGGAAAGCGGGCTGAGAAGGGGGTACTATAAACTATTAGATCTGAGACTCTCTTCTGGCTATCTACAGAGCTTGCAGTTTCTTTAGCTAAACATGAGTATTCTCAACCACCTCAACAAAAACTAGAATCAACAACAAAGTATCANTAGCTAAACATGAGTATTCTCAACCACCTCAACAAAAACTAGAATCAACAACAAAGTATCATTTCCTAAGTGAGAGTGACACAGGATTTATAACTGGAAATAACTTGAGACAGCCACCAATCAGTGACCACAAAGACAGGTAGAATGAGCAGTGAAAGGGTTTTGACTTTTAGGGCTCATTCTGCATTGTTTTTGTTGCTCATGAAATACATGTTATTTATGCCTTGGAGCAAACTGCAGCCAGAGATCGCCAGAGATAGAAGCAGGTGGCATCAGAGTCTCAAGGCGGCATAGTGGACTCATCACAAAAGGCACTATGCTCATGACACAGAAACACCAATAGGATCTGCTAATGTCAAACTCCTGTAACCAGATATTCAATGTAAGCATTCATCC
>NW_007729783.1:53166-71526 GCF_000696425.1 Galeopterus variegatus | reverse complement strand
ACCAATAGGATCTGCTAATGTCAAACTCCTGTAACCAGATATTCAATGTAAGCATTCATCCGTTCCTCATTAAACACCTACTGAATGCCTTCTATGTGCCAGGTATTGAGCTGGCTTCTGAGGACACAGCAATGCATAAAACAGAATCTCTGACCTCAACAAGGTCACTGTCTATCAGATGAGACAGACATGCAGACAAATAGGATCAGGTATTGTATCAATGCTATGTACAAGAGACAATGGTAGGTTTATAGGGGCTATTAACTATGCTATTCTTGAGTTGTTGTGGGGTTTGTGTCAGTAAAGGCCTCACACAGGAGGGGGTTCTTGAACTTTCTATTAAAGGATGAGCAAAATGTCCATCAACAAAGTAGGAAAACATCCCATGCAGAAGGAGGAGCAGGTACAAGGGCACAGAAGTATAAATATGCATGCTGTGTTTGAGAAACCACAATTAGTCTGATACCAGTGGAAAGGTGGCAAGTAGAGATCAGCACCTAATAATGCTGAATAGGTAGGCAAGAGCTAGATCATAGAGGGCCTAATATGGAAAGCAAAACTGCTTAGCTCTAAGCAGGGGATAGCACTGTCAGATCTGGATTTAAGAAAGAGCTCAATATGAACAGTTTAGACAGGATCGACACTAAGATGTAGAAAGATCAGCAATAATTTTGAAAAGCACACAAATTAAGGATATGACAGATTTCAGATATGTTCATAAGGCAGAAGTAGTAAAACTTAGCAGTCATTTGGAGTAGGGAGGGATGGAGAAGAAAAAGCATGTGGCTTGGGTGGCTGTTTGGGTGGCATTAGTCAGAACAGGGAGAGTAAGAGTGTAGAGCAAGTGAGAGAGAGAGGGAGTGTGTGTGCTCACGCACACATGTATGTGCATATGCATTGTGTGTGTATGTGTGTTTGCAGCAGAGAGGAATTGGAAATAATTGCTGCTTTGTACATGCTGAGTTTGAAAGGCTGCAGGACTCAAAAAGAACATGCTCAATAAGCCATTGGCATAGGGGTCTGGAACATGTGACAGTAAACAGGGTTACAGTCTCACAGCTTTGTAATGTGTCAAAACACAAATGGTAGCAGAAGCCTTGAGCATGGATGGGGAGTCTCTTCTCTATCCGTCCATTAAATTATTGTGTCTGTTGTCCATTTTCTCTCTTCTTCTTCTTTGCTCTCATCACTATTTTCTATCCTTTATTTCTTTACCAAAAATGTATTCCAATTACACTTTCTCAATTTCTTTCCAGCATGAAGTATACTCTTAATTTTTGACACCTCCTTTTTACCCTTTTACTTGTGTACTTGTTTACTTGTTCCCAATTATTTTTCTTCTATAATAAGACCCTTTACATTAATACTACTCCAAATATAGAATGATTCTAAATTAGGAACATGAATTTATTTTTAATATTTAACATTTTGTCATGTAAAATCCATACATATACAAAAGGAGACAGGGTATCTCTATGAGCCTCATGCTCCTCCTGCACCGAAAATAACAAAAACAATAATACTCTTGTCTGCAGATGTTCACATTTTTTCATCCTTAAACCCATTGCCCCACGCTGTTATTCAGATTTCCTACTTATCCTTATAACTGCCTTGTGGGTAGTCAGGTGTTATTACTTTATCCATCAGACATTAAAAAAAAAAAAAAAAAAACCACTCAAGACTCAGATTAAATGACTTGCCCAAAGTCACACTGCCAGTCAGTGTCTGAGCACTGCCTTGTGGGTAGTCAGGTGTTATTACTTTATCCATCAGACATTAAAAAAAAAAAAAAAGACCACTCAAGACTCAGATTAAATGACTTGCCCAAAGTCACACTGCCAGTCAGTGTCTGAGCCAAGTAACTTTGATATATTCCTTCAACTCTGCCTCAGTGCTTTTAATTCACTGAGTACTACATGAGCATTAGTTGATGATAATGATATTATCCTTCTTTGATAACATCCTTCATATTATTCTTATTCAAACAATTCCCTAATTCAGCATTTCCTGAACTCTTAACAGAGCTGTGGTGAATTTGACATACACAGCTATTTAAAGCCAATTAGTTGCAGGTGAGAATAAATCTTCCTTGACAGTACCAGTGGAGTTAGCCTTTTAGATATTGTTTCAAAAGATTTCAGTGTCTCTATCAATGTGGGGGATTGTTTGGAAGCTCAAGGCTGTTAGTCCCTTTCTGAGGCCCAGGGATACCTCCATGAGGTTCCCTGTCCAGGGTAAAGAATAAGCTGTTGAGACAAGACAGCAGCTCTTCTTCCAAATGTGGCCTTGGTCCTTGAAGGGTAGGTCTTTTCTGTTCCACCCTACAAGGGGATGCCCATTCTCCTCAATGCCCAGCTACACCAGCCCTCATGGCCACTGGGACAATAAGTTGAGTCAGATCTCATTGCGTTCTTGGGAGAGAAAGTGTGATTGAGAGGAAATAACTTATACTTCAAATGAATTGCAATACTATGCTAATCTATATTGGCAGAAACCTAGGAATACATATGTGGATAGATTCTAAGAGTGTTAAACGAAGGAGGATGGAAATTAACGTGGGATTAGGTTGACTTTGCTGATGAATGCATTGCCAGAGATTCTGGATTTCACATGCTTGCTCTAGCAGCTGGAAGTGTCTCTAACAGTTTACTTGGTAGGGCTAAGAAACACTCAGCATCATGTACAGAAAGGAAACCAAAAGATTACGAGATGGGGTGTTGCAGTAAATTCATCTTGTGACACTTGCACACCTCCCACTACCACCTGCATTGAAAATAACAAAGCCAAAAGATACCTTCTTTTTGGAAAAACCAAAGGATACTTTCTTCAAAAGGCATTGGAAAACATGTCAGTGGTGGGTACACTAACATCTTTGAAAAGCTCTATGGTATTTGTCTGTGCAGGCCATGATAAAAATGGAATATACCACTGTTGAGATGCACTCCCTGATGTTAGATGAGGAACCCTTGAGTGGCAGAAGCCACATGGCAGTGGGTCTCACCAGAAGCAAGTTTGGCGTAATTTTCATAATGGTCAGCAGAAAGTGGAGACAGTGTGGGAGTCTGAATGTTTTCATCCACATGGATTTAACAGTGGCTCACTGATTATGGTTTTCCTGGCAATGAAATAGATGGGCAGCTTCTAAAATTGTCCTGATCTCTGTAACAGAAAAACCCAAGGCCAGAAAATGGACTTTAAGGTCCACAATTGAGAGTCAAGACCTCTCATCCAGTTTCCCCAATGAAGTTCATGGACTTCAAGCTTCTTAACTATAGAGAAGTTTGGGTCTGCTTGAGGAAGGACCATGTGACATTGCACAAACATGTATGTACTGAAAAGCTTTCTCCAACCCTTCCCTAAGGTAACTCCAGCCATTTTCTAAAGTAACCTCACACTGGAGAAAAGGAAAATACCAAAACTTTTCAGGGGATTCTAGAGACAGGCTCTAAATTGACACCGTTTCTTAGGGATCCAACACACCACTGTGGTCCTCCAGTCAAAGTGGGGCTGGTGGTGGTCAATGACACCTGGAGATTTGCCTCAAGTTCTTCTTGCAGGATAAACAGTGGGTCCAAGGAGGACTCTGTAGTTTCATCCTCTGTTCCTGAATATGTAAGTGAAGTAAAACTGGGCATGCCTAGCTCTTGGAAGAATCCCACATAGGCTTCAAGGTCCCACACACATACGGAAAGTGAGCAAAATAGGAATAGATACTATTCAGTATAATTTAGTCATCACCAAAAATATCAATAGTCTACAAATATTACATCCTATAGAATTGCCTACATCAATTATGCCTTAAAATATGAAATCTAGAAATTACTTCCTGAAGGCAGAGCCAATCAGGTATATAGATTTTCTCATTTTGTGCCATGAAGTATCTGGCAGCATTTGACAACCACATTGTCAATGACAACTTCAATATGATCTTCCTTATTTATTCTTTAAAAACAGCTAACATCTCTGATTTTTGTTCCTCCATCTCTTTGTTAGTCATTTTTTATTTTGTCAGTTTATTAGCTTGTAGCCTTTAGAAATGGGCTCACTGATTAAACTTTGACCACTTACCTTCTATGTCAGAATATATTTCCAATGGGACCATAAGCCAAATTGATGGTGTCCCTTCATTCAAAGAAAAGGATGAGTAGATAATACATAATTGCTTACTGCCCTCCCAGCAACTTTTTAAATTACCATGTAAGAATTTCTACTTGAAATATCAGGATATTTCTTAGTTTCATAATGTGAGAAATAAGTTTTCAATAGGATCTCCTTGTGCATGCAAATATAAAGAAAATTTGGCACACTGGAAGCCATGTAGAACTCCTGGGGGAAAATGTACTGCTTTAAAACATAGTGGTAATATCCTTAAAAACATTTCATTTTTGTCCCTCAGGAAGATAAAGCAAATTTAGAAAGAGCTAAACAAATTAATTAAAACTTTTTAAAGCCTTATAGTATGTAAAATTCAGGATTTCAAAAAATTATGCTACAAGATTATGAGAAATAGGGTCTCCTATGCAGCATCATCTGGAAGGGATGGCAGTAAATAAGACAGTTAACATTAATAATTGCTTTCTGCAATCTTTTAAAAAGTAAAGAAATTGTCTGCATATGTATGTTATCTCAGTTCCTTTTGTATTTTCATATCTAATAGCAACAGAATTTGATTGTTAGAGCATAGCCATGGTTAAAAATGAAAATGAAAATTAGTAATTAGATTTTATGGTACAGGCTCTTCCCTATGTTCATATATTATATCTTCCTTGAAACCATGGAAAAAATTCAATGTGAAAAAATTCAATAGATATAAGGAGAAAAATTTTATTCTGAGAGCTAAAAAGTACTACAAAATCAAATTATGTGGTATCTTTCAAAAACCCTCTTTACCAATATTACTTTATAGAGATGTATTTTCTATCAGTCTGAATATCTGGTAGAATTTTACACACTAATGCAGTCCCCAAATTTCAGAGTTTATTGTCTTACCTAGTTGTTCAGTACCTGAATCTTCCAGACAAGCAAAGTGTACATTGAGATTATTAGTGAGGTTAAATGCAGAAAAATTTGCGGTAAGAAATGGAAATGTTGTCTTAAGTGTTTCAGATCAACTGCCTAATATAAAATATGTTATGTTGTATTGTGCTGTGTTGTATTGCATTATGTATAAGTAATAGTATATATAAAGTGTCTAAGTCATGCAGTCATGACTTAATTTGGACAATGTGACTAAAAAAGACTGGCCTACATCACCTTTGAAAGTGTGTGCAATATTTCCATCAATCAAAATACTCTAAATGTTTAATACATTTTTGAAATAAATATTAATAAACTATACATCTGACAAGGGACTGATACCCAGAATGTACAAGGAACTCAAACAATTTAACAGTAAAAAATGGGCCGGCCTGGTGGCGCACTGCTACAGTGCACCGCTTGGGAGCATGGCGGCGCTCCCGCCGAGGGTTGGGATCCCACATACAGACCAGTTCCTGCTCACTGGCTGAGAGAGGTGCGGGCGCAACACCGAGGGTTGCAATCCCGTTGCTGGTCCCGGTCCGGTATGGCGCGACAGTGAGGGTTGCGATCTGTTGCTGGACACGAAAAAAGACAAAAAGGAAAAAAAAAAAGTACAAAACCAAATAATCCAACTTAAAAATGGGCAAAAGAGTTGAATAGACGTTTTTCAAAGGAAGACATAAAAATGGCCAGGAGGTACACAAGAAAATGCTCAGCATCACTAATCATTAGGGAAATGCAAATCAAAACCACACCGAGATATCATTTTACCCAGTTAGACTGGCCATTATTAAAAAGACCAAAAATAAAAAATGCTGGCAAGGATATGGAAAAAGAGGAATCCTTATACACTGTTGGTGGGACTGTAAATTAGTACAGCCATTATGGTAAACAGTATGGAGGTTTCTCAGACAACTACAGGTAGAACTCGTATGATCCAGCAATCTTACTTCTGAGTATATACCCAAAGGAATGGAAATCATGTTGAAGAGATACCTGCACTCCCGTGTCCATCACAGCTTTATTTACAACAGCCAAAATATGGAACCAACCTAAATGTCCATTGATGAATGACTAGATAACGAAAACGTGGTCTATACACAATGAAATACTACTCAGCCATAAAAAAGAATAAAATTCTGCCATTCGCAGCAACATGGATGAGCTTAGAGAAAATTATGTTAAGTGAAATAATCCAGGCACAGAAAGAGAAATACTGCATGTCCTCGCTCATAAGTGGGTGCTGAGAAAATAGGAAAGAAAGAAAGAGAAAGAGGAAGGAAGGAAGGAAGGGAGGAAGGGAGGATGGATGAACCACAATAATACATTGAATTTTCAGAAGTAGAGAACAAATCTATGTTTACTAGATGTCAGGGGGTGGGGAGGGAGAGGGATGTTGGGAGATTTGGGGTAAGGGACACAAAAAATTATTACAATTTGTAATAATGAATATGCTAATAATATTAATTTAGTCATCACATGTACACAGGTGATGGTAGTCAATGTTGTACCCCCAAAATATGTATAATCAATTATGTTTCAATTTTAAAAAGGCAAAAAATAAACAAACCATATTTCAGCAAAAAAATTTCTATATTGTTACTATATATCAAATACCAATGTTTTTAAATCTGTTTTATTTTAACTCTAAATAAATTGCTTTAAAATAAGGCAGAGAACATGTCCAAACCAAATTTGCATACAGTGTCTACCTAATGGTAAAAATTTGAATGCCTTTATTTTAAAATGTTATAGATGTATACATAATTTTCCAAAGATCTCATCTTTAAAAGATTGTGGTAATCGGGCCAGCTGGTTAGCTCAACTGGTTACAGTGCAGTGGAATAATACCAAGGTCAAGGGTTCAGATCCCCATACTGGCCAGCACCAAAAAAAAAAAAAAAGCATCCTGATGTATGTATGCATGTATATATGGAACAATGTAAATGATTGCTAGTATTTTTGACTTCAATATATTATCTCAATTAGATACTCATATTCAAAACCCAGGTATTTATTCATACTGTCCATAACCTAATCCCTGACTTCAGTGGCTTTAAATATCTCTTGACTTTTTAAAATTGATGTAATCCACATATATGCTTGTAGATGTTCAAACTCAATTAACCTATTGGACCAAACACTCCTCTTTTATAACATACATTTTGTAATGAACATTCTCATATATAATGTAACTTGTCTATATTCGTGATTACCAAATGTATATAAATATATATTAAATTTAAAAAACAATGCATAATAAAGTAATTGGTATTTAGAAATGCAAGTTTTCAGGCACAACTACTTTACAATACTGCAATTTCAGAAGGCATTATGAAGTCAGATTCTTGCACCTGCACCTAGAATCAACACGAACAGGACAATAGCAGTAATACAGACTAATGAGTTGCAGTATATTAGTTACTAAAATATCTACTATAAGCAGCAGCCATTTCCACTGATGGCATGATTTATCAAAGTGGAAAACACACCTCTGTAAAATTAAAAATAAGACAATATAAAATGTTTTTAGCATACATTGCAATTATGTTTCTGGAATAGTCCCTGTATATTAAAGCTCTGAAAAGCAAACAAAAAATCTTTGTGTTGATATGTAAAACTGAGTTAGGTTCTAGGTTCAGTTGATTATAAAGTGGGTTCTCACCCATGTGAATGACCAATAAAATATTCAGGAGTTATGCACTGAGTATATGGGAAATCAGACAGTTTATAAAACTGTCTTGGACATGGCTAGATAGCTAACATCTTGGCCACACCCATCAAAAATCAGTAAGGTTTCTCAACAATTGATACAATCCAAAATGCCTCCACAAATTTCTTGAACAATCCCTAGAAAGTCATTATGGCATTGCTAAGAACGATGGCCTAAAGCATCTTGATTATCTGCCTATGTGACCCAAATTAACTGAAAAACTGCCTAGATCATGTCTTTGATTGACCTGTAAAATTCTTACAATTAATACAGTCAAGACTTTGAAAATAGGCAGGCAGCCCACACTACCAACAGAAGGCAGGAGCATGCCAAAAACACCACTTCCACAGGGGTGGTCCACCACAGCTACCACCACAGACATGGATGCCATAAAAGCAGTTCATCACCACACTAACAGCCACAGCCACCAAACAGGTGGCTCACCAGCCACTTTACTGTATTGACACAAGGAGAGTTACCAGCAGAGGCCAGAAAAATAAAAGGAAGTCTCTCTCCTCAAAGTCCACTCCAGAGTAATAGAAGAAGCAACTACTATACCAGCTGACCAGATATCAATGTAGAGATACTAGAAATATGAAAATCCAAGAAAATATGACACTATCAAAAGAATACATTAATTCTCAAATGCCAGACCCTTTAGAGCAGGAAGGCTTTGAAATTACTGAAAAGGTATTCTGAGCTACAATCTCAAGGAAATTCAAAGAAATACTAGGACACTCAGTTAGACAACATAACAAAACAAGAAAAAAATCTAGGATATAAAAGAGGAAATTTACAAAGAGATTAGTACCTTAAAAAAGAATGTAGCAGAACTCAAGGGACTGATTCATTCAACAAAATAAAAAAAACACAACTGAAAGCTTAAGCAACAGGCTAGAGCAGTAGAAGAAAGAATTTATGATCTTGAAGATAGACTTTTCTAAAAAAGGCTGACAAAAAAAAGAAAAACAATTTTTTTAATGAGGAAAGTCTAAGAGATAGCAGACAATCTTAAGTGTGCAAACATTCAAATCATAGGTATTCCAGAAGGGGAGGAGAAAAGTAAAGTCATAAGGCTACCTGACTTCAAACTATACTACAAAGCTATAGTAACCAAAACAGCATGGTACTGACATAAAAACACAGACACTCAGACCAATGGAACAGATATAGAACTCAGAAATCAATCCACTTACAGCCAACTGATATTTGACAAGTGCAACAGGAGCATACATTGGGGGAAAGGACTGCCTCTTCAACAAGTGGTGATGGGGGGCTGGCCCTGTGGCTCACTCAGGAGAGTACAACTCTGATAGCACCATGACCGTGGGTTTGGATCCTATATGGGGATGGCCAGTGTGCTCACTGGCTGGGTGTGGTGCAGATAGCACCGAGCCAGGGGTTGCGATCCCCTGATCAGTCAAAAAAAAAGCAAGTGGTGATGGGAAAACTGGACATTCTTATATAGGAAAATGAAACTAGACTCATACTTCTTGCCATATACCAAAATCAACTCAAAATGGATTAAAGACATATATGAAACCAAAAACTATAAAACTACTAAAAGAAAACATAGGGGAAACACTTCAGGAAGTAGGACTGGGCAAAGACTTTATGAACATGACCCCAAAAGCACAGCAACAGAAGAAAAAATAAACAAATGGGATCATATCAAACTAAAAAGCATCTACATAGCAAAAGAAACAGTTTGAGCAGAAAGACAATGTACAGAATGGGAGAAAATATTTAAAAACTGTGCATCCACGAAGGGATTAATATCCAGAATATACAAGGAACTCAAACAACTTAACAGTAAAAAAAAAAAAAAAACAAGTAACCCAATTTAAAAAAGGGCAAAGGACCTGAATAGGCATTTCTCAAAGGAAGATATACAAATGACCAACAGACACATGAAAAAACGCTCAACATCACTCAGCATCTGGGAAATGCAAATCAAAACCACATTGAGATATCATCACAGGCCAGTTAGACTGGCCAATATCAAAAAGACAGAGAATAACAAATGCTAACAAGAATGTGGAGAAAGAGGAATCCTCCTACACTGTTGATGGGACTGTAAAATAGTACAGCCATTATGTAAAACAGTACGGAGGTTTCTCAAACAACTACAGATAGAACTGCCATATGATCCAGCAATCTCACTGCTGGATGTGTACCAAAGAAATAGAAATCATCATGTCAAAGGGATACCTGCACTCCCGTGTTTATTGCCATCTCTATTTATAATAGCTAAGAGTTGGAACCAACCTAAATGTCCATCAACAGACAACTCTGTAAGGAAAATGCAGTATATGTACACAATGGAATACTACTCTGCCACTAAAAGAATGAAATTTGGCCATTCTCAGCAACATGGATGAACTTAGAGAAAATTATCTTAAGTGAAATAAACCAAGTACCAAAAGAGAAATACCACATGTCCTCACTCATCAGTGGGAGCTGAAAAAAAAAAAAAAAAAAAAAAAGGAAAGAAAGGATACAACAATCATAATAACTCCTTGAACTTTTGAAAGCAGAAAATGGAATTGAAGCCACCAGAGGTGGGGGGAGGGAGGTAGAAATTGTTAAAGGGCCACAAAAAATGTTTACATTGTGTAATGATAAAATTTTTTTAAAAAGAAAGAAAGGAAGAAACTCCAGAAAAAAAAAATGAGTTTGAAAATAACCTTCTATGTATGTTTTACAGTTCATGACAATTTGCTGTCTCAAGAATAGGGCAAAAAAGCACAATTAAATTTATGTGTTTAAGTACTCTTATTAACTTTTACAAGTGAACCAAAAGGAAAGCACTAATTAAAAATAGCTTCTAGTGGGACAGTTTCTTTTATCTCTGAACCTCACTTTGAAATGCATTTAGTATCCTGTTTATCACCTGAAACTTCTATTCCAATCTACTGGCTTGAAATGTTCACTTGCATTTCATGGCACTTTTAAGCTTAATTAATTTTTTTCAACAGAGCAGATCTTCCCTTTAAGGCAAGATATTTCTTTTAATCAATCTGATATTCATATTTTAAAAGCTTAGAAGATTTTTTCTTCTCATTTTTAGAAAGCAAATACTATTTGCCAATAAATAAATGTTAGTTTCCTCTGGCTATTTTTAAGAGAAAAAACAAAGTAGTTTGAGGCAATATTAATGCATTTGAGCTTGGAAGAAAAAGAGTAGACTTTAATTTCTTGAGATGCCATCTAATCCTAGAATCTTATATTTTATAAATTATATAAAATAAAAAGCCTCACATTTGAATCCAAACTACTTGAAATTATTCATATTTATGGTTTTTCTACCATTTATTATGTTATCGAAAGCACAAAATCTATATACAATCTATATTATATATAATATATCTAAGAGTACTCTCATATATATAACCTATATATTGTATAATATATATAAGAATAATCATGAATTTAATAAAGCGATTCTTGTCTCTATATTTAATTTTGTCTTCCAGAGGAAGCAAATTTTTTTCCCTATTTTTAGTTGCTTCTGTATTTTTCAGGCAACTGACAATTACCAATTTGCAGCAGTAAAAGCCATAGGAAAGTAGGGTACTCTCTGCTACAGTCATGCCTTTCTTTCCCCATATCCCAATCCTCAAACATGCCACAGCTGACACTGTCCAGTCCCCAAAATAATCCATCAACTGAGCCTGCCCTCAATGATGCCACCACCTGTCCAGTTGTACAAGCCAGAAACAAGAAGTCATTCTTGACACCTCCCTCCCCCCTCTGATATTCAATTCACAAAGTTTTAGCAATTTTACCTGCTAAAGAGCTTTAAGATCCACCCACAGCTGCCTGTCTTTTGCAATAGCAGCCTTCCTTTTCTAAACTACCAATACTTCTTGCTTGGGATCATACAATGTCCCCAAAATGATCCATGGTATCTACTCTGGCCCACCCCCACCCCCATTCCCTTCCCACAGTATTTTCAAAATGAATATCTAAAAACATGATCTCTCTGCTTAAAATGCTTCAATATATTACAATTTCTAAAAAAGAAGAGAGGGAGGGAGGGAGGGAGGGAGGAAGGAAGGAAAAAAAGAAAGAAAAGAAATTCTTCGTGTGAACTACAAAGCTCCTGTCTGTCTTTCCTGCCTGATCCCATTGCCTGCTTCTGCTTGCTGCCTTTGCTTGTGTAACATTGTTTCATTCCAGTTCCTCATTATAGACATGCTTCCTCTAGACCTTTGAACATCTCTCCTCTTCTGCCTGGAATCCTCTTCCTCGTCTGGGCAAATAGTAAAAGTATAACAAGATGAGAGAGAACAGGAGCACTGGAACAGATTGTATACTTTCATATGCCAGGTGCACCATTCACTAGATGTACAACCTTAAACTCTCTGGGAACCACAGTTTTAATATCTATAAAATGGAGGTAACAGAGTTTTATTACAGAGTCTATATCACAGTCATTCTGAAAATGAAAAGATTTGATACATATAAAGCATCTAGAAAACATCTGGCACATAGTAAGCCCTCAGTATTTTCAGATGTCATCCTACTGCTCTTCACCTAATTAACCCCTGCTAATCCTTCAGGTCTCAGCTTAAGTGTTGCTTCTTAATGGAAGAATTTCCTTATCTCCCTAACCTTAACAGGGAAAAGTCCTTGCTAAAGAGGCTCTCAGCACTGGGTATCTCTCATTCACAGGGCTTGTTACAGATGCAGTTTTAAATTAATTTTTTGTTACTGATTGGCTAATGTCTAACTCTCCACTACATAAAAACTCCTCAAGGACAGGTAATATTTTTGGTTTTGTCCAATACCTAACACAGTGCCCAGAGTTACAGATGCAGTTTTAAATTAATTTTTTGTTACTGATTGGCTAATGTCTAACTCTCCACTAGATAAAAACTCCTCAAGGACAGGTAATATTTTTGGTTTTGTCCAATACCTAACACAGTGCCCAGAGCCTAGGAAATATTTGCTGAATAAATGAATGTTCTACCTGTGTTCTGCCTTACTTTTCCTCCCCCATCACTTGTTTTTAATTTATCAGTGTAACTTGATACCTATCTTGTTTAATGGTCTTCCCAAAATACCCCAGATGGGATTATTTTTCTACTCTCTGATCTTCCATTGCTGTATTTCTCTTTTAGAATAATGATCATTGTCTACCTTGCATCAAGTTACATGAGATCTATATTCATCATCTCTCCTTGTGTCTTTCTTCCATTGTCATTAGAGTCAGATTTCTAAAACATAAACCTGATATATTTATATCTAATGTATTCAAAGCTTTCTGATGACTCCTCAGAGGGTAAAGTCAACCTCCTTAACCTGATATACTTGTAATTCACAACCTGATCCTAGCCAACTTTTTTCCAGCCTCATGTTATAATACCCCAATCCCATGTCAGGCTTAGACAGGAGCTCTTTATGCAGTTCAGAGGATACCTGCTACCTTCATGGAGAAGCACGTCCATCACATCTCACAGTCAGGATAAACAAACAAACAATATCCTCCCCAAATAAACAAACAAAAACACATTTTTAAAAAACAGGGTTACCTTGTCAAGTTCTAGTCTCTAAAGCAAGTGGGCCTTTCCCATAACAGATTCTCTAGCAAAAACAATGTTCTTTCTAACTTTCACAATACTAATGTCTGAAAAATGTGTATGTACATACCACGATATTTGTGGATATGGCAATCATGAGTACGATTCTCTAGCAAAAACAATGTTCTTTCTAACTTTCACAATACTAATGTCTGAAAAATGTGTGTGTACATACCACGATATTTGTGGATATGGCAATCATGAGTACAATTACCGTTCCCATCATGAACTGTCAGTGTAATAGAATGCATCACTGTTTTCAGTTCTGTACGCTCCCTCCATCCTTGCCTTTTGACATGTGGCTTCGCGGTTCCAACCAATGGAGGCAGGGATAATTTCTCACACTATTGTTGTTGGGTAAACCACATACCTTGCTTTGACCAATGGGATGTAAGTGAAAGTGACAGCTTGCTTGTCTAACCCCAGTCCTTGACAGATATCACCTTTATCTATTCACCCATGAGCTTTTGTCATCTCCTGAGAAGAACATGCCCCAGCTAGCCCACTGGACTGAGGAGGATAGGATGGGAGACACTTGGAGCCAACTCAAGCCCACAGTGAAGCTTAGAGCCACCGGCCAAACCCACACTAGAACTAACATGCCCCAGCTGACCCTCTTCCATGCTTGGTAAGCCACTAGGTTTTGTAGTGGTTTGTTGCACAGCATCTTGACTGGAGCTGACTGATAAACATGGTCACCTCATTAATCTTGCAGGAAATTTTTTTCTTTAAATTCTTACTGTATTTTTAATTTTGTGGGGCAGTTTTTTTACAGCCTGGTCTTTCTTGCAATCCTAGCAAGTAAACTTTTTTTCCCTCTTCTAAACACTTTATCACTGAGTCATCCTTTACAAGAGCAATCCTTGAAACTGCATTCAAAATCAGTTTTTAATCTCTGGGAGCCAAGCTTGTTTGTCTGATGATCTTCCCTTGAGATGAGCTCTTCCCTCAGAGATTCCCAAATTCCTTGTCTAAATAGACTTCTGGCAGGCTATTGCTCCACAATATCACCAAACAATCCCAGACCGCATGCATTGAGACCAGAATGTATTTTCATGCCTCCTTACGTTCTTACCTTCATTCGTACAGTCCTAGTCATATTACAAGGCCCAGATGAAGTGTTGCCTCCTCCTCTCAGTAAGTTTACCACCAATCTTTAGCCAAGATTAAGCCCTGTCTCACCAGTATTCCCACAACACTCCATAAATTTTTGCTTTCTCCTTGCTAGACTGCAAGCACATGGACTGTGTTTGTGTTTTGAGCACCTAACAGTGCCTAGCACATCAACCGTTCTCAGTAAATATTTACTCAACTATATTGAATTATTTTTATTGAAATGTGATTGATTAGATATATTTGTGGGGTACAGAGTTGAATATCAATACCTGTGTGCAATGTGTGATGATCAAGTTAGGATAATCAGCATGTTTATCATTACAATATGTCATCATTTCTTTATTTTATATGTGTCTGTCCCAACAAAGTGCTAAAAAATTAAGACTTCCCTGTATTTGTTCATAGCACCCAAGAGAGTACTCTGAGCATAATAAGTATTTGTTGAATTAAACTTCATTGAATTTGTGGCTTATGTGTTTGATAAGACTGCCAAAAGTGAATTTTCTGGAAATATATATATGGCTGCCACTGAGAAACACTGAAAAATTAGCAAGGATTCCAGTAAGTAACTAACCTTACTGGAATTTGAGCTAACCATTTAGCTAACTTTGTAAGAAAGACTAATCTGCTCTCTCTATATGTAAGTGGACAGATAAAATGTGGTCTATGATATCTAGCTTAATGGATTTGGAAGACTGGTTTAAGGTTTGATCTTTGTGTTTGGAAGATTTGAGGGAGGAAATGTGCACTGAGTACATGTCGTTGCTATAGGAAGCAACAATCTCAAAAGGGAATAAAACAACAGATGCTGTTCCTGGCATTATGTCTTAAATAAATTATATGAGCTATGGGTTCAATAGTCTTCCATGTAACATTAATATTTGTCAAGCATATGCCTTTCTGCACTCTCTTTCCAAAGACACAAAGTGTGCCTTTGACATCCCATCACATATTCTGTACCCAATGTCTCTGACTGTAGAAATGTAGATGAGAATGGCAATTAGAAGGTAAAGAGAGAGAAAAAAGAATGAAGAGGGATATAAGAATAAAAGGGAAAAGCAGACAAGGATAGAAAAGTGGAGACCCATGCAGGTAGGACAAATACCTTAAGTTGGCCCATATCTATATTTTCCTCTAACAGGAAAATTACTTTTACATGTTCTTTTTTTTTGACTGGTAAGGGGATCACAACCCTCAGCACGGTATTGTCCACACCACGCTCAGCCAGTGAGCGCACCGGCCATCCCTATCCAGGATCTGAACCCGCGGCCTCAGTGCTACCAGCGCCGCACTCTCCCGAGTGAGCCACGGGGCCGGCCCAGTTTTGCATGTTCTTGTGTCAGCTGATCACTGGACTTGCCCACTCCCACCCCCATCACGTTGATAGTATAGAATTTTAGCTCTGGGTTTATGTAGATATTCAATGCTTTTTCTATGTCTTTTCTGGTCTTACCTTTTTTTCTAAGACAATAATACATCTTATTATTTGACCTCCCTCATGCCCAGGCTTGTATTCTGCCAACATGCCCCAGTTTGGCTGTGACAGTTTGGTTGGATGGTCTACGGCCAGCGTCCATTCTAACTGATAGTCTGAAGTCTCCTGCCTCGTCTCCTGGATTTGTTTCTCGTACTATTGGAATATTTCTTCCAAATGTTTTAAATGTGGACCTCTGTACAGCAATTTTTCTGAGGTCCTTTAAGTCTAAGGATATTTTTATTCTGCCCTGACATTTGAACAACAGTTTGGATGGATACAATATTCTAAATTCAATGTTACTTCTCTTCCTTAAAAATATTTCACCATTATCTTCTTGTATCTATTGCTGCTATTGAGAAGATTCTTGTTAGATATTTGATGCCAAGCTGATTCTTGGTCCTTTTTATGTGATTTACTTGTATACCCTACAAAATATTAGAATTTTATATTTGTCCTTGATATTGTTAAATTTCATATGTGTGTTTTGTGGGGTTTTTTTTTTTTTTTTTCTTTGGCATTTGGCACTCAATGGTCTCTTTCAATCTGAGGTCTTTCATAATTTTTTAATTCATGGAAATTTGTATCTAATATACTTTAAATATTTTCTTTTCTGCATTTTTATTTGTATTTCATTTTGGTAACTCCAGCATCCAAATGTGCTTGCATTCCTTCCCTCCACACCATTCAGGCTTTGTCTGGGTGTTGGGGAGGGTGGATCTATTTTTCTATTTGCACTTCTTTTCTTGTTTCCTTCTTATTTTATCTTTAAACTGATCTCCTAAATCAATCATATATTCTTTATTTAAATCCATCCTACTATTCATCTTATATATTGTGTTCTCTATTTTCACTATTATATTTTGATACCTAATATTCCATTTTTTTATACTTTCTCATCTGATTTCATCTTGCTTATATCATTCCTTATTTCAAGTAAATTTATCTTGCTTATTTTTAATTCTTCTTCTATCAGTTCTAACCCTCTGATACAGATGGAATTCGTTATCCAGTTTCTGGTCACTACCTAGAAATAATTTATGTGGCAAATTTTATTTTTCCAAAATGTCTGCAACAATATTTGCAGTCCTACATATGCTTCTAGAATCTTGTCACTTTCCCACCAAGAGGTGGAATCTATTTCCCATCCCTTTGAACCTGGGAAGACCTTTGTGACTACCTCAACAAACAGAATGAAGCCTAAAGCCCAGCTTCCCTAACAGGTAATACAATTCCTGCCTTGATATATATCTTAGTGGACAACTTCTAGGAACCCTCCATCGTGTATTGAGGAAGCTTCGGCTGCATGTTGGTGTTGCAGCCAACAGTCCCAGCTAAGGCCCCCTCTGACAGCCAGCATCAACCATCACCCATGTGAGTGAGGCTTTAATGATTCCAGTTCCACTTATCAAGTCACCTCATGCTTTGATTCTTCCACCGAGGTACCAGACAGACATGGTGGGGCAGAGATAAACTCCTCATGCTAGGCCCTGTCAAAACTCCTAATCCACTAAATCTTTGAGCATTATAAATGACTGTTTTACACCAGTGAATATTCAGGCAATTTTCTACCCAGCAATAGAAAATCACAACATTGTATTCCCAAGGAGTCTAGGAATTTTGGTCTGTGCATTCATGTTTCTTTGCTGGTATGAGCTATTCTATATGTACAACAAAATCTTGTGTCATTTGAGGTCTTCCAAGAAGCAGATGCCAAAATGAGACTGGCCATGTGAGATGTTTATTGGGATAAACATCTGTAAAGGATAAAGGGGACAGGAGCAGGAGTGGGCAGGGAGAGACTTCAGACTGTGACGCAGGTCTGATAACTATGAAAGAGAGAGGAAGAGAAGCGAGGGGTAGTCACCCTTCAGTGTCCACTAAAATCTCAGGTGGGCCAATGGGGAGTGCCTAAACAAAGGTTGGCTATTAGGAGGACCCCACATCAGGCAGGAATGGGCTGGCACTGGTAACCTCACTGTGCTCGGTTATTGTCTGAGAGCCACCTCAGGGAAGTACAGCATCAATATTCACAGGGCAGCAGCTGGAGGCTGCCATCTAACTCTACTGCCCACAGCAGGTTCTTTTGAAAGAGATCTCAGTGGCACATCTCCACGGAGGCCCGAAGTGCATTGGAGAAGAGCTAAAGGACAGGCCTGAGGGTTTGGAGGAGGGCGGGATGTACTCCAGGGCAGAGATCCCACAGCATTACAGAACCGCAGTGATCGCTCCTGTTGCTGGTTCTCCATCTGGCAAGTCCACTGTAGATGACAGCCCTCAAATGTTGGGAGTTAAACAGCACAAGGAAGCTGCCAGTCTTTCAAGGTTGTTGTCCACCTGCTGTTGAGATTTTGAGTGGGGAAGGGGGCATGGGGGATTGATGCCTGACAGCAGTTGGTCAGACCTGCATCTGCTATCACCAACTCCTCAACCGGCAGAGCTTGGGCCTGCCC
>NW_007729783.1:11994-53074 GCF_000696425.1 Galeopterus variegatus | reverse complement strand
GGCACTGGTAACCACACTGTGCTCGGTTATTATCTGAGAGCCACCTCAGGGAAGTACAGCATCAATATTCACAGGGCAGCAGCTGGAGGCTGCCATCTAACTCTACTGCCCACAGCAGGTTCTTTTGAAAGAGATCTCAGTGGCACATCTCCACGGAGGCCCGAAGTGCATTGGAGAAGAGCTAAAGGACAGGCCTGAGGGTTTGGAGGAGGGCGGGATGTACTCCAGGGCAGAGATCCCACAGCATTACAGAACCGCAGTGATTGCTCCTGTTGCTGGTTCTCCATCTGGCAAGTCCACTGTAGATGACAGCCCTCAAATGTTGGGAGTTAAACAGCACAAGGAAGCTGCCAGTCTTTCAAGGTTGTTGTCCACCTGCTGTTGAGATTTTGAGTGGGGAAGGGGGCATGGGGGATTGATGCCTGACAGCAGTTGGTCAGACCTGCATCTGCTATCACCAACTCCTCAACCGGCAGAGCTTGGGCCTGCCCTGACACCACACCTGGGGCACAGGGCATCCGTGCCTGGCTGTGATCAGTGGCCTCTGTGAAGGAAAAGCCCTGGTCTCAAGGAAACGCAGGGAGAAAGGAAAAGCAGCACTTATGACGCTTCCTCCAGCCTGTGCTCTCCCACCCCCCTGCAGCCCTCCAACCCAGAATCTCTCCCCACTTGTACCAGTTCAATGCAAACTAGCCTCCCTAAAGGTTTCCCAGTTTATACCATTTTCTTAGATCCTGATCTCTCCATTTCTCTCTCACTTCTATAGACTTTTCTGGGTTGATTTTAATTCAAGGAGACAGCAGCCCATGCTATGTCACTATCTCAGCAACAGATACACAAAAAGTACAAGTAAGAGAAGCGTTTGCTTATCCACAGAGTCTTAATTGCTCGGTGCAGAAGTCAGTCACCCATCCAACTTATGACAGACTCATGAAAGGCCAAGTTATGGAGTGTGTGGGAGGGCTGGGGAGGCAGTGACTTCCAGCTTGAGCCTAAGCCATGTCCACCCCTGGGATTCAGACAAACCTGCTGAACTGCTGGAATAGAATTCCCAAAAGTTTATTTTCATAAGCGACTGAAAATCCTACTGGAGTAAAATGATACTAAGGAAGGATAGGTAAATCAGCTTAAAATAATAAGTAGCCACCAGACATTAGGGATACTTCTAAGAAAGTGTGGAGTCTATCTCTCAGATTTGCCCCAAGCTGCCTTCCTGTGAACTCGTGTACGACTCCTGTGGGAGCAAAGGTCATAAGAGAAGACCAAACGAGCTGTTTACAATAAAGTTTCTTTAAAAACTGAGCCTGAAGGTGTGAATACTTTGGTACTGCTCTAGCAGAGTCATATACAAGGAGGAAGAATAAGGCATTGTAGGTGGGCTCTGTACCCAACCCTGGGTTTGGTGCTGGAACTTTTTACCACAGGACTCTAGGGAGACTCTGCATCTCCAGAGTCCCAGGGCATCCACAGCCCCAACAAATACAGCCATTCCCAGCATGATGAGCAGGGTACCTGGAAGCTTTGATGGTCACCCCTGGCCAAAGCAGCAGCAGGAGTAAGCAGAAGTGGTGGTACCATTTGGACAGGGCAGCACCATTACAGATGGCCTGGAGCATAACTGAAGGACGGCATGTGGACACTGCAGGCTAGATTTCTACACAGATTCACAAGTTCACATGGGACACTCCCTCACTACCCCAGCAGGACTCCAGAAATTCTTGGGGAAATACACCAAGTGGCCAGGCTCTACAGCGGCATACAGAGTAAGGATCAGCAAGGTACAGATGAGGGAATTTAATTTCATAATAATTAGATGGTGCTATTGGCAAATGGTAGCAGGAGGCGAGTACAGGCAAGAGATAAATAGGCTTCAAAAGGGAAGCTTTTGATTGCTAAATACACTACTGTATACTAATCCGAACCTTAGTCACCATAGCATTTAATTTTAAAAAATTGAAAGAAATTTAACTACTAACATTAAACCATAGCACCTCCTGGCATATGTAATTTAATAAAAGTTTATTAATTATTGATCATGGCAAAATAACGTGCTAGACACTATGCGAGAGACAAAGACCAAAGACAAGCTCTTGGCCTGTCAGAATTGCCAGTATAGAGCGGGAGAGAGAGAGTTCTTTACATATCCATGGCAAACCTACATTTGAGGTTCTAGGTTCAGAATTAAATAGGCCATCAAATTTCTCTGCAAACACTAATTCTTACTATACAGAAAATATAATCATGGAATTGTAAGGTGATGTAGAAGACGTAAGGTCATAGATCACAGCATTTTAAAGCTGTCTGGGAGCTTACTGGTTTAGCTAATCATGGTAACTCCTATGCTCAGCTGTTTCTATCGCTAAACTTAAAAGAAAAATAATAAAGCAAGCCCATGATGTGAGCATTTTTATGGTCATTGGCCTCTATATGACTAAATTAGAATACTGAAAAGAGTTTATTTGAGAATTCTGGGTTTATGGTATTTTCAAAATAAACAAACTACTCTCTAGAAGTTGGAGTATGGTTCAAAATGCCGTAGAAAACATTAAATACTAGTAGACTTCATAAACAGTGTACCTCAGCAGTGTTGAATCAGGTGTAGAAAATGGCTTTGTCTTTTTTAAACTGATCATGATTCATGGAGTCAAGGAGATAAATAGCAAAGACTTGACCAGGGCAGAACCAGCCTGGACAACAGACTTTCCTCATTTTCATGAGCTTGATGCTCTCACGCCCAATTCTAAACCTGGGTTAAGCTTATTTAGAACTCCTCCATAGAGTTCAAAAATGTAAATGTATCTGATTTCTTTAAAACCTTTTTGATATAGTATTTTTATTGTCAGATCATAGGAACTATTGATGATTATAAGAAAAAATACAGAGAGAGGTGTAGGTATGGATACAGAGCTATAACCGTTCCCAGTGTTTTCACACTTCAAGTGTTTCAATACAATATTGAAGCTACCGATATTAAGTGTATAACTAAACAACAAAATGTACTTAATATGGATTTTACACCCAAAACAATCAGGAATTCATTTTTAAATGCCATTTAGTGGAATTCTGGATTTTTTTGGCTACAACCTAAAACATGCACAGTATTTATTTTTTTCAGTTATACTTACTTGTAATTAAACCTAAAATAAGATAGATCAAGCCAGTAATTAGGTTTGTTTTACACTTTGAATCTTCTTCATTGTTGATTAATTTTTCAAATATCACTTTAACAAATAAACCTAGTAACTGTGTGTACAGAGAGAGTCATAAGACCATCTTTGCAAGTGACTATTTAAACAGGGTCCCTGGTTAGGATAACATTAGTGCTCAGGATATCCACTGTCTTTTGGTCACTATGGGAACGTAGTACACTATCCAAATTTATGACTAGTTCACCTAAGTTTACCTTCCTCAACTCTGACTATGTTTAAATAGAACTATTTCATTGGAATTTTATAAACAAAAAAATTATTGAAAGAAACCAAACAACATCTTACATGAACAGATTACAAATTTGTAAAAACACTTAAACATTTCAAATAACTTTGCACTTCATTCAGAATAGGCTCTCGAGTTCTGTCGTCACGCCACTGTCTCTGTGGCCCGGATCTGTCCTAGTCTCCAATGTTTCATCTCTACCTGCACATCTGCTTTCTTCATAGCTTTGTGGGTGACAGCTGTCAGCCCTGCACTTCAACAAAATGTCTTATAATACAGAATCAGTCTTGTCTTATATAAGTACCGCGCGCTAACCGATTGCGCCACTGGAGCTTCAGAATCAGTCTTGTCTTAAAGAGTTACTACAGGCCTTCTTGACTGTAGCTGCTGTCCCTTCACACTTTAGCTTTCTCTGACTGTGTCTGCTGTCATGGCTACACCACCATCTAGGCTCACAGCCTCACAGCCCACAAGCTGACAACTACAACATTACTGTATGATTGCCCAACCTCTTGGATCTTTACACATTTTAAGCAACTTTTTATTTGCTCCTGTAGTTTGGGAGAATAAACACTAGATTCCTGACTGATGCTCGTGGTTAGTACACAGTAGGAAGTCCAAAATGTTTATTAAAATAATTAATGTTCTGGGGTAAGAGAATTAGAAATAAAAACTTGAAGTCTACAGAGGCTAGCAGAGTCAGATTCATTCATCGATACAGGTAGAGGAAACCTTGTAACCATCTACTCCTGCTCCATAATTTTACAGATGAAGAAACTGAAGCTAAGAGATGTGTCTGAAGTCATGTGGTCACCAGAGGTCAGAGCATGGTGTGACATGGCTCAGTGTGCTCTCTGCTCAGGGCAGCAGCCCCCATGTGCCCACCTCAGGGTGGTCGACACCTCTGTTTTTTCCTGTAGTGACATGGGATCCCAGGCACAGGCTGTACTCTCTGGCCATAAGCACAGAGGCTTTGAGAGGTCACTGCTGGAACACAGAAATACATCTCAGGATCCGTGAGAAACCTTAAAATAACTCCCATGTGGCAGCACTGCTTAAATGGCTTCAGAAAGACATTATCAAACCAGCAACCCAGAGAAAGTTTTTAGTTCAAGGTTGAAGAAGCTTGCAAGCCAATGTCAAGGGGTGACCTAATAATCCACAGAGATATTCTTCTCTGTGAGTACTGAGGAATATTTAAATTTAAGTAGATAGTTGTTGTCAAAGTTAAAGCAAAGAATTTTGTTTTATTTAAAGCTCTTGTTCCTGATTCATTCTGGGTGGTGAATAATGTATCTTTAGGTGGGAGGGTGATTGAAACGCAATTGTAGATGCCTGGCGATGCTTTTCAGCCTGCACCTGCCTATCCAGAGTACAGACAATGTTGTGTGGCAAAGCTGAAAAGCAGAGGAAAAACAAAGGAGTATTTAAAGTCATTTGTATCCCAAGGTGACCAAAGTACTCATTAGGATCTCCAAATACTGGGCACAGAATAACTAGTTTTCAAAAGGAGTGCACTAATTCACTAGCTATTATTTATAAGGGCCAAGCTTGGGAATTGGCAGGGCATGTGGCTGGAAAAACTGCTTTTGTTTTGGCACTAACATAATGTCATATGAAGGAAGGCATTTAATAAATGCTATCGGTCACCCTGGAGATGAGTTTTACCTGTGGTGAGAGTTATAGTAACATCAATCAGAATTAACAAAGCTAAAATTCTCATTATATGAAGATCACAGAATTATTAAAAGAGACAGTCTTTGTATTCTTTCAAAAAAAAAATCCAAAAACTATTAATGGTTGGATGAGACGTGCCAGGACATTTTTTCCACATTTCAACAAGGGGTATAAAAACTTAATACTCTAGGTTTCAAGTACATAAATTGGATGTTAATAAATGATTTTTTAAATAAATGTAAGTGAATAATAAACATATAAAAATGTGAAATCTAAGTAATAATGCAAAATGAAAATTGAGATTAATAACTAAATTAGCACAGATTAAAAGAAGGGTACAGTGAAGTGGGCAATCCGTTTTTGCCCACAAAAGTGTAAATTAATTTACTCTTTCTGGGGAAAAAATAGCAATACACATCAAGAGCCTGAAATTGCTTATAGCCTTTAAACTAGTAATTCTATTTATAATTATCTTGCCTAAAGAAATAATTTTATATACAAAGCTTTATGCAAAATTTGCTTATACCAGCATTATTTTTATTACTGAAAAATCAAAACCAACTTAAGTGCCTGTGTATGGTTAGATTTCAAGAATAATTAACAACATATATAAAATACTCAAACATATACATACAAGAAAAATTTTAAAATACTAGAAAGAAATGTTTAGATATCTGGATAAGATTCTCCAAAGTCTATGACATACACAATAAAATAAAATCCTGGAAAAAAGGGTAACTTTTTTTTTTTTTAAATAAAAAGATACCCAGTAGGTCTGGTCAGTTAGGTCAGTTTGTTTGAGCATGGTGTTATTACACCAAGGTCAAGGGTTCAGATCCCCATACCAGTCAATTGCCAATGAATGAATGAATGAATGAATAGATAGATAGATAGACAGATAAATAGATAGATAGATAGACAGATACCCACTAAAAGCCCCTTGGAAGTGAGTTTTCACACATTAGAGTTTTATCCTAAGATGAGCTTTGGCTTCAGGTAAAATGAGATCACATGTGTCAAGTTCCTCCTTCCGAAGTAGTTCTACCCATTCCTGGACCCTGATAAAGGTTCCAGCAGGCCATATGGAACCTTGATGCTGAGCCCAGTATTTGTCACAAGTACCTACTCTCTGTTCTCACTGACAAACTGGGCCAGACTCCCCAAGGGTTAAAACCCTGCATAGACACCTCTCTTCATCATCGTCATTAGGGTTCCTTTTCTTTATTTCATGCCAGGTCTCCTCAGTCATTGGCTCCAGTGAAAACATGACTTTCAGTCCTATAAATCTTACACCCAACTGGAAACATACATCTCACTGTGCTAAACGGTCTCATTCTATTATTCAGTTACTCTGTTTTGTTCCTACTAGTTAGAAGGTGGGCCCCCTGCTAGAAGACTCATAACATGAATAGTGATTTCTCCTTTCTAGTACACTTAGGCACATACCCTGAAACACGGGAAATCCATCTCTTGGTAACAGTTTGCTGATTTATGCATTTAAAAAAAAAATACAACTGGCAATTCCAACTGGCATACATAGGGATGTTATACTTGCTCAGTTCCGTAGAGAATAAAAGTTTCTTACAGAAAGAATAAAAGTTTTCTTTTCTCCTCCCGTCCCACTGATGACTGTGGGCCAGACTTCCATGTGGCACTGGGTACGCTCAGTTCCGTAGAGAATAAAAGTTTCTTACAGAAAGAATAAAAGTTTTCTTTTCTCCTCCAGTCCCACTGATGACTGTGGGCCAGACTTCCATGTGGCACTGGGTACCAGCACAGCTGGTAGTAAACACACTGAAAAATAACCAATAAATGCCCACGATTAAAACAATAGAATCCATGATTCTTCACAAATATTTTTTGTATAATGAATTCAAATATGGAACATAATTGAAAGCCAGTCATGACATCAGTCTTTTATTATTTGTGATTGTTTCATTTTAGGCAGATGTTATAAACTGTGTTGTGGCCAATTTCATTTAATAAGCCATGTCATAAAGGAATTTCACCACATTGAAAAATGGACTACACTCACTGTAGGTGAAACTCACACACTTTAGCCATGGTAGAAAAGTGACCCGATTAAAGAAAACTGGTTATCTGAATTCTTTTTAGCATAACCACTCAAAACAAATTTCCCCAGAGCACCAATACATTTTAAAACCTAGAAGGCTTAGAGCATTTGACAAAAATATATAACACCATGAAACAAAATAATGTCTCTTCCATAGACAAGACTGTATTATCTATCGTTATTTTGGATGGTTTGGAAGGAGATTCAGCAATATCCTGAGACTTAAGTGCCCTCTCTCCTACTTCCTTCAGCACCATTTGTCACAAAGCAGCCACTTGCTTCAAAACCATCAAAGGTGTTTCAGAATGATATGTTGTTTACTTGCCTTTCTGACCACGACTTACTGCTCTGCCCTATTAATTGTCTGAATGTTTTGAAGGTGTGGGTTTTCTTTGCAGACCCTATTCATATGCATACAGGAACTATTTTTCTGAGGGAAGAAGAGATGTCGCAAAGAAGAAAATGTTTCCATTGTTGGCTCAGGCTACAGTCTGAGAGGGAAAAAGAAAAAGATGTATTGGGAGCAACAAAAGAGTAACTGAGGCAGGAGGGAAACCAAAGAATGCAAATGTCCACAGGATGTTGGAAAAGATGAAAGAGTCACAAGAGCAGCAGACCTTTTCATAATCACCAGGGACCTGGAGGAAAATTAATTAGAATGAAAATAAAATTTTTATAAGTAAATGGGAAGGAGAGGAATAGAATTTTAAAATGGCGTGCAGAAAAAAAGAATGAATATTTGGTAAAAGCGCAGATGGATAAAATGAAGCAAAAAGCTGAGATGGGTCTGTGCTCACACTCACCAGTGTTTCACTCATCCTCTGATAAAATTTGTTTCCAGCTTTAACTGGCAACACTCTACAGAACAAGAGAGCAACTGAGCAGTCTCTGTGAGCTTCTCCTGCCACCTCCTCCATGGTCTAAGTATAGAAAAACCATTTTTTACCACTTCCCCCTGGAACCTCTGCATATACAACTCTATGTGAAGGATTTTTAAAGTGTTCCACTGCCTCTGGCCTCTTTTATCTGATGAAGAATTACACTCATTCCAATCATTATTCCCTCTATGTAACGCTTCGATTTTCTTTGGCTGCTTTCAAGATTCTTTGTCTTTGGCTTTGGCTTACAACAACTGGATGTATCTGAGAGCAGATTTCCTTGAGTTTATCCTGTTTGGGGTGCACTGAACTTCTTGAATCTGTAAGTCTGTGTCTTCTGCCAAATTTGGGAAGATTTCAGCCATTGTTTCTTTAATTTTTTTTGCACCACACTTTCTTTCTTGAGCACTGTCTCCTTCACAGTGTTTTAAGGTCTAACTTGAGTATTGGGACAGAAAAGGAACTAGAGAGCCTGTCAGGTAGGTGCTCAACTCTCAGATCCCTCCCACACAGCCTTGTCTTTCCCTATTAGTCTTGTAACTAAAAGAGTTCAAATAAACAGGAAACCCATAACTCCATAGCCTTTCCCTCCCCAGTATACAAAATCAGCTTTCTTAACAGGCCAGAAAGTTAGTTTTAAAAATAGTCTATAGTTAAGTCACAGTGCAAGCCCCCTGGCTACTAGTGATGGCTTTCACATATACATAGACCCAACACTCTCCCACCACTAGGCGAGGCCTAGGCAAACCTGGAGATCATCTATGCTGAGCCCTTCTCCACTACTTTCCGTGCCCCACCACCTCCTCGGCTGACTCTCCTACCACACCCCACCACTGCCACCTCCCGAGTGCCTTTTCCCCATGGTTTTCTGGCTTGCTTTTCATACTGACTTCTTTGTCCCATCACAATTTCTCTATTATGGGTACTATTCCTTCAAACTTAGTTTCTACTATAATACGTTAGAAAAGCAAATTCCAATGAATGCTGACTCTTTGAATAAAAAAAAATAAAACACTAAGAATTGTCCTGGCTAGAGGAGCTGTTGCCCCACTTCCAAGTGCTCCTGGATGAGAGGAGGGTAGGGCAGCCCCAAGGACCAAGTCCAGCCCAAGTTCTCTCAAAGGTCTTTGCGTGGCCTAAGAGCTGAGGCTGCCTCCATACTCAGAAAATCTGGCCTTAGTTAGGTCTAGACACTCAGGGGTAGATTTACAAAAGAAAAGGTAAACCAGATGAATTTATGCAGGAAAACAAAGATTCATGCAGAGGTGGACTGATGAAAGAAAACACTCAGCAGTGACAGATTTGTACAATGATGCTTCATACGGCTGGCTATAGACATGAAAGAGTTGGGAATTATGTGCCAAGAGGCTTTCTTCACCCTCTAGAAACAGAAACATCTAAAAAAATATGATATCAGAAAGGAAAATTTCCGTAGAATGTTTGAAAGATAAAGTTTAAATATTCTCCCAGGAAGTAGAATAAGATATAGAGATGGACAATATATAAGAAAAAAGGTAAGAAAAATCAAGGACCAGGGCTTCTGGTCAAGATGGCGGAATAGATGGTCCCCAGCATCACTCTCTCCTACAAATCAAACAATTTACAACTATATAAAAAAGCAACAACAGTCAAGCTGGGGCCGCTAGAGCTCACGGGAACAGGAGGAGAGACCTGCAGAGTTCATGAAGGTGGGAGAAGCCATGATGAGAGAAAGAAAAAACCACTCTTACTATTTTTTTGTGCCAAGGCCACTTTAAGGCTGAAACTGCTGAGTGCATGGAGCAGGAGCCAGCAAAAGCTGCAGCTGTGCCCTTCAGATGGAGTTGCTTGGAGGCAGCAGGGGAGAAGAGGGCCTTGGTGGCACCCAGGCCAGCAAGACCACTAATAGGGTTCCCATGGATCCACATAGGAGCAAGGAACCACAACAACTGAAAAACTGGAGCCACTCAGAAGCCAGTGAGTCATTGCAAGTGACTGGCATATGGCCCATCCCATGGGAAGTGTTTGCAGCATGGGTGGTGGGGAAGATGGGCCCACCAGGGGAATGCTGGAGCACAGCAAGGACAGCTGAGCTGCATCCCAATCAGCATAGGACCACTCAGAGGAGACTGGTCAGGAATGTAGAATTGCATGGGGTGCAGTTTGATGAAAAGACTCAGGCCCAGATCAGAGTTACTACACAACCTAGGTTCACCAGATCTCTGGAGAGCCAGAAGTACCTATCAAGTCAACTTATAACCTGAGCTGCACAAAATGCCTTCCCTAGCGAAGGAGCAGCAAAGCAGCAATTTAGCTAAACCACAGAGCTCAAGTACTGATGCCAACAGGAAGTTCCCCTGCTTTAGAAGTAAGCAAAGGACAAAAAATTAGTTCCAGTTCAGATACACTGCTAGTGCCTTGGACCCACCTGGGGACATGAGGCACGGACATGATGGGGACCAGACCCCACTCCCACAACCAGGCACACCTCACCAGTACCTTGGGGCCCACCTGGGGACCCGAGGCATGGATCCGGGGAACGGACCCCCACACACAACCAGGCACACCACCAGCACCAAGGAGCATGCCAAAAACATCACCTCCATGTGGGTGGCCCACCACAGCCACCACAATAACCACAGCTTCCACGAAAGCAGCTAGATGCCACAATCACCATGTAGGTGATCCACCAGCCACTGGAGTTCATTGACACAAGGAGAGTCACCAGCAGAGATGAAGAAAAGAAGAGGATGTCTCTCTCCACAAAGCCCATTTCAGAGTGACAGAAGAAGCATCTGCTCTACAATAATATTGGGGGACCTGATCATACCTCTCAGCATTGGACAGATCACGTAGGCAACAAATCAACAGAGTAAACATTACTCTTTCAGAAGGAGAGAAGAAATCTAGGGTAATTAGAGGGGGGAGGGGGAGGGAAAGGGGGAGGGGGTGAGATTGGACAAGGGGCATAAAGAATAAGTATGATTTGTAACAATATATATGCTAGTAATATTGATTTGATCAACATATCTCAACATTGAACCCCAAAAATATGTATAATCAATTTTGATTCAATAAAAATTTTTTTAAAAAGCCTTAGGTTACATCAGTGAATAAAAAATAGAAAGAAAAATCAAGGACCAGTCAAGCAGTAAGCAGTCCCCACTGTTGTTTCACCCTCACATACATGAATGTTTATGTAGATACATCTCTGGCATAGTTTTTCAGTACTATTTTGCAAGCAAGCTCAAAGCATATCTACTAAGTTGTAGTGGTATTTTGAGGGATAAAATTTTGCATCTTGAATCATTACTGCATCATCTGGTATAAATAAATTGCATGATAACCCCAGAAGCCAAATATATTATTATTCCCATTCCTCTCCCTGGTTCTCATTTCCTTTAAACCTTATCAAGAAATACTTAAGAACTATTTCTTTATCTTATCCTTTCAACCTAATTCATTTTGAGCAGTTAGCCTCCAGTGAACATTTCATTTCTATTTAATTTCTATTATGAATGTGAAAGAGAAGGTGAAGCAAAGAAAATGATGAAGTCATAAAATCATAGTTTCAATAAACTGCATAAGAACAGTTGTGTTTAAATTTTTTTATTCTAAATTTATCATGTATATGTTACATGGTCTGTGTTTCCCTAAACCCCTTTTGTCCTGTCTGCTCCTGAATATTCTCCCACAAAGAGTGTGAGGGGGGGGGGGGGTGGATAAAGAAAAAAAATGCTGAGATTTAGAGAACTGCACTATTCTACATGAAACATATTGTTATCAGCTTCTATAAAATTGAGCCTGAAATTCTCAGTCTCAGGATATATCAAAAAGATGGAAAATGACAAATGCTGGTGAGGATGCAAAGAAAAAGGAGCCCTCTTACACTGTTGGGGGGGACCATAAATTAGTGCAGCCCTTATGGAAAACAGTAGGGAGGTTCCTCAAACAACTACAGGTAGAATTGCCATATCATCCAGCAATCCCACTGCTGGGTATGTACCCAAAGGAATAGAAATCATCATGTCAAAGCGATACCTGCACTCCCATGTTTATTGCAGCTCTATTTACAATAGCCCAGATATGGAACCAATCTAAATGTCCATCAACAGATGACTGGATAAGAAAAATGTGGTATGTAGGCACAATGGAGTACTACTCCGCCGTAAAAAGAATGAGAGTCTCTGGAGACTGGGGACCCAGACAGAAGCCCTGGTCAACCTTCCCACTACCCAAACAGAAGGCAAGAGAGCTTCACATGACTGGAGACCCAGGCGGAGGCACTGGTCAGCCCTCCAGCAACCCAAAAAGAAGGCAATAGTGCACCACAAACACTGCTTCTGCATAGGTGGCCCACTACAGCCACCACCACAGCTACTGCTGCCTCAAGGATGGCTCACCACTACAGTAGCAGCCAGGAACATGCTACAGGCAGTCTGCTGCACCTTGACTACGTTGACCCAGGGAGAGTCACCAGCAGAGCCTGCAAATAGAGGACAAAGTCTTTCTACTCAAAGCCCATTTGAGAGTAATAGAAGAAACAACTTCTTTACCAGAGGACCATATACCAAAGTGGAGATACAAGGAATACAAATAAACAAGAATATATTATACCACTAATGAATACAATCATTCTCAAGTACCAGACCCCATAGAGCAAGAAACCCTTGAATAGATTGAAAAGGAATTCTGAGCAACAATCTTAAGAAAACTCAAGTAGATAAGAAAAGACCGAATCAGAGAACACAATGAAATGAGAAAAAATATCCAGGATATGAATGAGGAAATTTACAAAGTGATTAATACCTTAAAAAATAATGTAGTAGAACTCCTAGAATTGAAGGATTCATTAAATGAAATAAAAAACACAACTGAGAGCTTAAGCATCAGGTTAGAACAAGCAGAAGAAAGAATCTCAAAGACAGTCTTATCAAAATAATCCAAGTGAACAAAAAAAAAGGAAAAAAGAATTTTAAAAACTGAAGAAAATCTAAGAGAGCTAGAGACAACCTTAAACACACAAACATTTGAATCATGGGTGTTCCAATAGGGGAGGAGAAAGGAAAAGGCATTGAAAACCTATTCAATGAAATAATAATGGAAAACTTCCCAGGTTTAGAGACAGACACAGACCTTCAGACCCAGGAGGCTCAAAGATCCCCAAACAGATGGAATCCAAAAAGATCTTCTCCATGATATGTTATAGCCAAACTGGCAAAGCTCAAACACAATGAGAGAATCTTAAAAGAAGCAAGGGAAAAGCATCAAGTCACCTATAAGGGAGCCCTGTCAGACTAACAGCAGACTTCCCAACAGAAACTCTACTGGCCAGAAGAAAATGGGATGATATATTCAAAATACTAAAAGAAAAAAACTGTCAGCCAGGAACACTATCCCCAGCATGGCTATCCTTCAGAAATGAGAGAGAAATGGTGTGTTTTCCAGACAAATAAAAACTGCAGTAGTTCACCACCACAAGACCAGCCCTGCAAGAAATCAAGGGAATCCTGCATGTAGAATCTGAAAAAATGATAATCACTACCATGAATACACAAGAAAGAACAAAACCCACTGGTAAAATTAAAAGCCAATTGAAAAAGTGAAAGAAACTTAATCTTACTGCCACAAAAAAACCAACAAACATGAAAGACAAACAATAAAAGGGGACAAAAGTAACAAAAGACATTTAAAACATCCAAATGAAAACTGGTAAAATGCCAGGAGTAAGACAATACCTTTCAATAACAACCCTAAATGTAAGTGGATTAAGCACCCAGCTCAAAAAACATAGACTGACTGGATTGAAAAGCTGGACCCAAGTATATACTACCTTCAAGAGACTCACCTCACCTGTAAAGACACACACAAATAGTAAAGGGATGGGAAAAGATATACCACATGAACAGAATCCAAAAATGGACAGGAGTATAGCTATGCTTATATCAGATAAAATAGACTTTAAACCAAAAACTATAAAAAGAGACAAAAGCCCCTACATGATGATAAAGGGATGTATCCAGCAAAAAGATGTAACAATCATAAATACATATCCACCCAATACTGGAGCACCCAGATATATAAAGCAGACACTATAGGCCTAAAGAAAGAGATAGACCCCAATACAATTATAGTGGGGGACCTAAACACCCCTCTGTCAGCACTAGACAGATCATCTAGGCAACAAATCAACAGAGGAACACAGAATTTAAACTACACTTCAGAATAACTGGACCTGGCTAATATCTACAGGACATTTTATCCAACAACAACAGAATATGCATTCTTGTCATCAGTACATCAATATTCTCTAGGATAAACCACATGTTAGGTCACATATCAAGTCTCAACAAACTTTTAAAAAGTGAAATCATTTCAAGTATCTTCTCAGACCACAATGGATTCAAACTAGAAATCAATAACAAGCAAATCTCAGGCATTTATACAAGTACATGGAAATTAAACAACATGCTCCTGAATGGCGCATGCATCTAAGAAAAAATTAAATCGGAAATGAAAAAATTTCTTGAAACTAATGATTATATCAAAACCTGTAGGATACTGTAAAAGCAGTACTAAAAGGGAAGTTTATTGCAATAAATACTTACATCAAAAGATTAGAAAGATTTCAAATAAGCAACCTAACACTACACCTCAAAGAACTAGAAAAACAAGAACAATCCATTCCCAAAATTAGTAGATGGAAAGAAATAATTAAGGTCAGAGCAAAACTAAATGAAGTAGAGACAGAAAAAAATTAAACAAAAGATCAATGAAACAAAAGTTGTTTTTTTTTGAGAAGATAAAATAGACAATTAGCTAGGCTGACAAAAATTAAAAGAAGAGAGAAGACCCAAATAACAAAAATCAGAAAGAAAAAGGAGACATTGCAATCAATACGAGAGAAATACAAAGTATCATTAGAGACTGTTATAAACAACTATATACCAACAAATATGAAAACCTGGAGGAAATAGATAAATTTCTGGACATACAAACTACCAAGACTGAACCAAGAAGGAATAAAAAACTTGAACAGAACAATTACAAGCACCAAGATTCAAGCAATAATCAGCAGTCTCCCAACAAAGAAGAGCCCAGGATCAGATGGATTATTGCTGAATTCTACCACACCTTTAACAGGAACTAATACCAATTCTCTTCAAACTATTCTAAAATATTAAAACAGAGGCCATTCTCTCTAACTCATTCTATGAGGCCAGCATCACTCTGATTCCAAAACCAGACAAAGATGCAACAAAAAAAGAAAACTACAGACCAATATCTCTGATGAACACTGATGCAAAAATCCTCAACAAAATAATAGCAACCAGAATACACGAACACATCAAAAAAATTATATGCCATGATCAAACGGGATTCATCCCAGGGAGGCAAGGATGGTTTGACATACTTATTCAAGTCAATAAATGTGATACACCACATCAACAAAATGAAGGACAAAAACCAAATGATTATCTCAATAGATGCAGGAAAAACATTTGACAAAATTCAACATCCCTTCATGGTAAAGACTCTCAGCAAATAAGGTATAGAAGGAAAGTATCTCAACACATTAAAAGTCATATGTGATAAACCAATTGCCAATATCATCCTGAATGGGGAAGAGCTGTATGCTTTTCCTTTAAGAACAGGAACAAATAAATAAAATTAATTAAAAAAAAAATTCTCAGTCTCAGCCATGTCCTTATTTGCACAGGTGTTGAACCCTTTCAATGGCCCTGTATGGGTTTATATAAAATTGCCATTTGTGGGCTGAGCCTGTGGCGCACTCGGGAGAGTGCGGCACTGGGAGCGCAGCAGCGCTCCCGCCACAGGTTCGGATCCTATATAGGGATGGCCGGGGTGCTCACTGGCTGAGTGCGGTGCGGCCGGTCTCAAAAAAGGACAAAAAAAAAATTGACATTTGTTACATGTTATTAAATCAGCATTTATTCAGATGAAAACTGATAAAAAAAAAAAATAAACACCAAAGCTGTCTTAAAATGTAAATTTTTCAAATAAAAAGAAGTTTTTAAAAAAGAAAAGCATTTATAAAGATAGTCAACAGTTGAGCTCCCAACCCTAAGGTGTTTATCTTAAGAATAGAAGGTTATCTTAAGGATATTTAGTACCAGCTAGTAGCATTGCTTTTATTTCCTTCACCTACTGTTTGTTTTTAATTATTGTGCAATTCAAGAACTATCTGGTCTATCTAGCAGAAGTAAATAAAACGTCAAGGAATAAAACACCAAATTTTAACCAATGAGATTTTAGAATGTGAGTAAATTTATATCAGCTTTTTTCCCCTCATTTATTATTACCATCATTAATCAAATAAGTTCTCTTAACACATTTAATAAGATTCCTACTGAATAAAATATATCATTTAAATCAGACGCCTTTACCTTCAAGACAAAATCCCAAAGCAGCTGAAACAAGAACCAACTGAAAAATTGCCACCAAAACTCATTCTACATCTGAGAATAGACAGACCAAATATGCCAAAATGATAGCGTGCCAAAGTTACATAAGCACCATAGGTTGAAAGATGATACATGATGTCTGTCCCTCAGCACTTACAGATCTCCAACCAGCACCCCACCCCTGTCCCTCAAACCTAAACAAACCACAACCAAGCTGACCATGGTCAATGACACCATCCAGTGGTTGCCACAAAAGACTGCCCCAAATCATGTTTCTTCTTCCTCAGGAGATCGTGTGCATGTAGTGATTCCACTCTTTCATTATAGGGAACCGTTTATATTACCTCAAGCAATTTTATCTTTAGAGGCAGAAAAACGTTTAGAATTTTCAAAATAATTCTTATTGAGTTGTTTTTTGTTTTCTTGCCAAAGTAAAACATTAACAAATGTAGAAAATTCAGAGTATATAGGCATGCAAATTGAAATAAAAATTTTAAAAAAGAAATATAGGATCATTAATTTATGTTGTTTAAAAAAAATGTTTTAATGTAAAAAATCACATATAAACCCAGCATCCAAAATAGCCTTAATGGCTTCCTCATTCAGATGGAAAATTTAATACAGACATACAATTTCACTTTCCCATCCAACACCATTAAAATACAATAAAGAGATTAAAAAAAAAAAACATAAATCCACAAAGATGGGAAGTTCTGGAGAAAACAGCCACAAAATTTTGGAAGATGGAAAGCAGATCATGAGGAAAAACTGACTTACAGAAACAAGGCAGGGATATCAGAAGCCAACAGTGGGAAAAGCTAATAAATAAATGATTTACACTGTAAATTCCAGCTACCTGTGTAACTACGAGTGAGCCATGAAGGCAGAGAGACTAAAAATAAATAAAAGTTGATGATAGTTGTGTGAGAGGCAGTTAGAGTCTTTCTCCCACAACATGCTGAAAAGATGACTGTCATTCTCCAACGCCTGCAAAAACCTAGAGTTTTATCCTCAGAGGGGTAATACAGGGCTTCTGTACCAGGGACTGACCCACGGATAATTGAAGGATTGGGTACCGTATACAAAAGAGGAATTAAGGGACGAAATGAGCACTAAGTGCTTTATGCTAAGTGCCAAAGCCTTCAGCCTCCCGGCCTACTTTCCCGCAACAGTGGGAGCCAGATTCTCACCCCCCTAGCAGGAACCTAGAAAACTTCCTTGAGTAATCTCAGAGAATAAGGTAACAAGGAAAGAACATCAAGTCAACCTACAGTGAAATTCAGATCCCCGCAAATTCGACGAGAGCTTTAGGATCTCAGTTTTAATCTGAGCAGATGACCAAGTGTCAAAGAACCTTTAAAGAATTCAGTTAACAAGAAAGATGAAGACAAACAAACAGGGAAAAAAATATCTTAGAAAAAACAGGTATGCAGGTATTAAAAAAAAACATTTAAAAACAAACTGTAGTTATTCTCAGTGCAGTAAGAGGAGTATTACTTCCATGAAGTATGGTGCTTTTAACAACAACAAAAAAAATCTCTTGGATGTTAAAAATAAGGTAACAGAATTTTTTTTTAAAAAGGGACTGTGTGTTGTGTTAAAATCAATAGAGCCGCTTCCATCAAGACGGCAGAATACATGGTCCCCAGCAACTCTCTCCCACAAATCAACCAATTTACAACTATTAAAAAGCAACAACTGCCAAGCTGGGGCCACTAGAGATCAGGGGAAGAGGAGGAGAGACCTACAGAGGGCATGTAGGTGTGAGAAGCTATGACGGGAGAGAGAAAGGACTGCTCCTACCATTTCAAGCCCAGGCCACTTCAAGGCCGGCCCTGGTGAAAAAGTGGAGCAAGAGCTGGCAAAAACCTCAGCTGTGCCCTTCGTATGAAGTTGCTTGGAGGCAGCAGGGGAGAAGAGGACCTTGGTGGCCCCCAGGCCAGCAAGATCACTAACAGGGATAGGAACGAGGTACCACAAGAACTGAAAAAAGAAGCCACTCAGAGGCCAGTGAGTCATCACAAGGGGCCAGCGCATGGCCTGTCCCATGAGAAGTGTTTGCAGCTCGGGCAGTGGGGGAGACGGGCCCACCAGGGGAACACTGGGGCACAGCATGGACAGCTGATCTGCCCTCCAATCAGCACAGGACCACTCAGTGGAGACTAACCAGAAATATAGAACTGCAGGGGGTGCAAATTGCTGAAAATACTCAGATCCAGACCAGAGTTTCCACATAATCCAGGTGTACCAGACCTCGCAAGACCAGAAGTGCTTACAAGGTCAACCATTAAAACCTGAGCTGCACAAAAAGCCTTTTCCAGAGAATCAGTGACAAAGCAGCAATTTAGCTCAACCAAAGGGCTCAAGTGATGGTTCCCACAGGAAGTGCCCCCATTTTAGAAGTAACCAAAGGACAACAAATTCATTCCAGTGCAGGGTTTATGTGGTGGGAATAGCAAATAATCCAACACAGAACTGAAAGAAAAACAAAAATACCACAGATCAGAGACAAAGTTCTATATTAACCAGTAAAGGTCTAACACCGCCAGAGAACACTTACAAAACCTAGAAGGACCAGAAGCCCCCTGCACTCCCAAGCTGGGGTAGGGGGAGTGAGGGACTCAGCCATGCCCACCTGATGCCCACATCCAACCCAGCAATGACCACTAGGCTACTGCCAGAAGTGTCCCGGGCTCCCAAGCTGGGGGGGGGGGTGGGCAGAGGGCTTCAGCCATGCCCCCCAATGTCTACATCCATCCCAGCAATGAACACCAAGCCACCGCTGGAAGCACCCTGGGCTGCCAAGCTGAGGCAGTGGGGATCTAAGGGCCTCAGCCACACCCCACCAACATCCTTATTCAGCCCAGTGACAACAATCAGGCCACTGCCAGAAGTGCCTGGGCTCCTGAGCCAGGGTGGGGATACCAAGGGCCTCAGCCACACCACCCCAATGTCTGCAACCAGCCCAGCCACTGAGCCACCTCTAGAAGCTCCCCAGGCCCCCAAGCTGTGGTGGGTGGGGGCTGAGAGCCTCAGCCATGCCCCCCCACCATCTGCATCCAGCCCAGTGACAACTACAGAGCCACCACCGGAAGCACCTCAGGCTCCTGAGCTGGGGTTGTAGGGAGCCAAGGGCCTCAGCCACATCTCCCCTGATGTCCACATCCAGCCCAGCAATGACTACTGAGCCACTGCCAGAAATGCCCCAGGCTCCCAGGGTGGGGGGCGGGGCTGAGGGCCTGGCCACACCCTCCCAAAGTCCACATCTAGCTGCTGCTGGAAGCCCCCGGGATCCCCCAGTGGAATGAGGGGGGTGCCATAGGCATCAACCACGCCCCTCTTTCCTCCTTCCCCTTTCTCCCACCCTATCCCCCTCTCTTTTGCCCTCTCCCTTCCCCCACAACTGCTCCACAACAACATCTTAGAATGTAAAAATAATAATAATAATAATAAATAAATAAATTTTTTTTTTAAAAAAGAATATGTGTGGCCAGGGATAGAACAAGGCAGCATGTTAGTAGCTATCCATCCCTCCAGGGGGAACAGGTGGACATAGATAAGGTCAACTGAACTATTTTATTGATGATATCCACAGTAATGATAGCATATGGCTGCAAATGAAAAATAAGACTATAAAGAAATGTTTCTAACAAAGTTTACAATAAAGTCTAACATCACTGTTTTACTGAACATCCCTACAAGAGCCCTTTGGTCCTCAGAGACTTCAGTGTCAATTAAACATGATTCTATCCAAATAATTAATTCATATTTTTATATGTGTATATGTGTGTATCAATGCATGCATACATACAAATGCTTGTATATTCATAGAATATCTCTGGAAAGATATACGAGAAACCCACAACAGTCGTTGTTTCTGGGGAAGGCACCTGGGTTGGCTGGAGTAAAAAGATGTATGAAAGACTTGCTTCTCAGTTATCTTTTTGTGTCTTTTGTTTTCTATAACACAGGCATACATTAAGTAAATAAAATAAAATGTTTCTCCCACCAAATATTAATAATAGCGTTTAGGTGCAATACCTGCTATTTCCACCTCCCCATCAAGCTGTTACCTTTGCTTGCCCACACATTTATTTTTTAACACTTTTCTTTCATTCTGTTCACTATTCAATTTTTTAACCAATTATCCTAGGGAGAAAAGAAATCTCCCTTTTCATTTTATTTTTGTGGCAAAAAAATTACCCTAATTATGACTGATCAGTGTAAGAGTAGAACTGATGATATTTCCATATCAAGGAAGAATAAATCCACAAGTTCTGAAGGGAAATTAACCACAATAAAAAGTCATTGCCATCGGTTTCTGAAGATCTTGCCTCAAAGGCTCTGATAATTCAAATTTTTAAATTGTTATGTACCTCCTCTTTTCCTCTAATTAGGACTACTTTCTATTAAGTACCAGCTTTAAAGATTAAGAAACTATTTCTTGCTCAATTTGATTTTACTTTTGTTGAATCACTGTACTGCAACAGCCTTGCTTCCCTGCTGTTTATTATACCCAGGTCCCTGATTTTGGCTGCATCATGTCTACAGAAGAGTGAGATACCCCTTAAACTTGGTGCTCAGGCAAGCCCTTACCAGAATAGTCAGGAGCTGTAATCCTCCCAGGGCAATGTAGGTAATCAACAAAGTGCCCAAAAACAATCTTTAAGAAGAAATTGCAATAGGCAGACAAACATGGCATCTTCAGCCAGGAAGGAAGAGATAATCAGATATCCAGGTGAGTAGTTGATTACAAAAAGACTCCACAACAAGCAGCAAGTAAATGGTCCCGTGGGCTAGTAGGAACCAGCATCCAGGAGTCTGGCAGGTCAGCACATAGAGCAGTAAGGTAGGATGTAAAGCATATGAGCCGAGAGGGTCCAGACCAGTAACTGGGGTGCAAAAGAGAAACTAGGTCACTGGGTATAAGGTAAGAACCATTAACAAGTTCTGATCAGGCCAACATCTGGTCCTAAATCAATAGACTTCTGAAATATGACTCCTTAAAGTATCCTTGGTCAAAGAGACTTTAAAAGAGTCTCATTTAGGAAGAAGGAAAGCAATTTAAATGCTGAAATTAAATCATCAGTCTAAGAACTTGAGGTGGGTGTTGTGAATAGGCATCAAGGAAGCCAGGCAGGGTGCCCCCAGCCCAGAGACACAATCACCATTTACATCCTTCATTATATAGAAAGTGTGTTCTACAATTCAACCCACCAAAGTTACCTTTGGAAACATACACTGCTCGAGTTAGAAATCACTAATATCTAGGAGGTATTCACTCTTTTACCATCTACAAGGAATTACACCTTAAGAATTGTTTGGATAACTGTGTCGGGATGTTTTTGATAGTTGCAATAACTGGGAATGTGTTCCTGGCACTGAGGGTGTGGGGTCCAGTGATTCTAAAAGTCCTGCAATAGCCAGACAGACTCACAAACACACACAAAATGTCCCACCCAAATACCAGGAGCACCCACATTGAGATATACCCATTGTCTGACTTCACCAATGTGCTTCCCATATACAAATGCAGCACTGTGGGATTTCAAAGCCTCCATTAGAGACCTTTAAAGTTCTATTCTCTACTCTTATTTACCTGAATCTATTTATGAGTGTTTTTAAAATATGGTAGGAACTTCAGGTTAGGCTCGTAGACATGTCCTTCATTAATGTTTCCTCTAACTTATGATAAACATTAGAATCAGTTCAGAATTACCATGTGAAAGATAACAGAAGAGAGATGTTTGCCAATGTTTGTTCTGAATAGTAAAGGAAATATATGGGTGAGTGAATCTAACACATTCCCAATGTAATAAACTCATGTGAAGAAACAAAAATCAATTAAAGCAAATCTGCCATGGATCTTGGATTTGACAAATCACTTCTAAGCTTTGCAATAGGTGGCTGCTGAGGTTAACGTTCAATCAATGCACCAAAGGAAATGTCTTGAAATCACTTTCCATGTCATTGCCCTTAAGAGAGACTTGTTAATCAGAAAGGCACCTTCGGTTTTTAAAACAAGAGAAGGACATATGTTTTGTGATTCCAGGGAGTGCATGATTCCCAGGTACCAGGAGATTAGAATGAACTGTTCACCTGTTTTAGATCATTAAATTCAACGGGAGTGCTATCTGTACAACAGAATAATGATGCCCATAAATCTGCAGTCGGCTGTGGATTTACTACACAACACATTCACGTGCAAAGCTTCTCTACACATTTACCTTAATATAAAGGTACATTATCAAGGGCACTTGTGTTGTGCCTAAGCATCATTTAGAGCACACTTACTTCAATAAATGCAACACATACACAGAGCACATGGACTATTAAATAAAATCCATCTTGCATTTTGAATTTTCACACTTTGGGGTGATATAAGTTAATTTCTGAGGGAAAAATATGATTCAAATTTTATAGAATTTGGGTAGTCAAATTTAAGAAACAGAATTTTTCATGTCACCACTTATAGACTAAAAAATAGACAATCTAGTTGCCATCCCCACATGCACCCCCCACCCCCAATAAAACACACACACCACCACCCCATGTAAATCCTATCCACCTTTCTGGTGCATGTAAAATTCAGGAATTCAGGTTATTTCTCCTTTTCTAAGTCTTGTGGTTTTTGTTTTCTCTAACACACATTTAGCATATGATACCTCCTGTTACTTAAGTTTTAAAAAATAAGTTCTGCGGGGCCGGCCCGGTGGCGCACTGCTACAGTGCGCCGCTTGGGAAGCGCAGTGGCGCTCCCGCCGAGGGTTCGGATCCCACATACAGACCGGCCGCTCACTGGCTGAGCGAGGTGCGGGTGCAACACCGAGGGTTGCGATCCCGTTGCCGGTCACGAAAAAAGACAAAAAGGAAAAAAATAATAAATAAATAAGTTCTGCATCTTCATTGCTCATACATAAGCTATATGCATGTTTTGTACAAGGCATAACCCTATATGAAGAGTAAGCACACAGGTGTTTGTTGATGGGGTGTATTCTTATCAACTTAAAATCTGAAAAGCAATTTCCTTTCATCCATTTATTACAAGCTATGTAAGTGATTATTTTAAATGGGCTGATCAGACAGCTGCCTAGGCAAGGTTTGAAAGTGACCAAAAGTCTTTGCTTGGACCAAAATATCTCCCTCGAGTTGATGGGTTTTCTTTCTTCCAGACTGAATTTTCTGACTGATGGGCTATTTTAAAATACCACAATGAAAACATAATTTCCAAAATTCTCAAATAATTTCACAATACTTTATTTCCCTGCATATAAACAAGGAATGCATATAATTAACACTTAACAGAAACACATTCATGCTTTAAGGAGGATATTTTCACTGGGAGGAGGTCTGTGGAGAGTATCAGCCTAGAAATACAGGAGTAGAATGATTTTGCCTCCTGGTTTGCCCAAGATAGTCCCAATATACTCCAGCTGTCCAGGAAGTCCCCTTTTACTCTCAGAAGTGTCAGAGTCAGGACAATAAATAATAGTCTCCTGACGCATGAGAGTCTCATGTTTAAATTTGGGCCCAGGTTACTGAGGCACATTAGCCTCTGGAAGGTATTGGAGAGGGATTATTGTAGGAGCTGGAACTGGAACTGGAATGCTGACTTCTAATTCAGTGATCTTTTCTTCTGGCCCACCTCTTACAACAACTCAATTACTGCCCCTGAATTATCTCCTGTAGGTTACAGATCTTCACAACCTGCCAAATTCACTTTCACAGTTTTTTTCCCTCCAACTTATTAACTTTCTCTTCTCTTCCATCATTATTACCAGCTATCGGATTTCTTTTTAGATCTACATTTAGAATCACTTCTGAACTATATCTGCCTATATCACAAGTCAATTGAGACACGGCTTCTGGGTGGCAAGCAAGGCACATTCACCAGCTAAAGGAGGCTCACTTGCACACCATCATAAGATCCCAAGACCCCAGCCTGTCCCTCAGCACAAGGATAAAATGTGAGGGACACAGGCTTTGGAGCAGTAGGGCTGTGTCATGCAACTGTGGGTTGCCACATTATATATGCAACACAGAAGCTCTGCTCTTGCTTTCTATTAGTCAAAATTACAAATTTAAATTTTTGAATTCCAAGGATCCACTGTAAATTAAAAATATGTGTTATAACCAGCAAGATGTTATGGGGTTTTTTTGTTGTTGTTTGTTTGTTTCCAGTTCGGTTTTAGTTCTGTCTGAAATCTGAATTCAGAGTTAAAAGATCTTCCTTCTCCCCCCCACAATTCCATTTTTTTAAATTGTCCAAAATCAAGCTCCATTCAATCTTCGATATGAAGCTTATGATAGAGAATGGAAAAGGAAGTCGTCAGGGATAAGTGCCAGATCTCTTGATCTAGTTTTGTCACCTACCTAAGGACAGACAGATTTTGGTGGATCTGTTTACACAAGCCTAGTCATATAATATAACAATCACATTATACTAACCTGGCACCTCTGTACTCTTACTGCTGTGAACTGGCATAGAATCCCTTGGTATTTATCATAGCCAGGTTTCTAGAGCACCTCTGTACTCTTACTGCTGTGAACTGGCATAGAATCCCTTGGTATTTATCATAGCCAGATTTCTAGAAGGATTAAAATGGAAATATATTTTATTTGAAACAAGTTTAATTTCTAATTACATCTTATTTCATGATTCAAAATGTTGCTTTTTATGAATATTAACAATAATGAAAAAAATTGAGCATATATTTGAGTTAATATGAAAATGAGGCCAAAAATACAGCTGGCAGAGCTCACCATAGGCCCAGTGACTCACATGAGATATACCTTTCAATTCAGGCAAAGCAGGTAGTTGCTGCATGACAGATTGTTGATACCTCCTGGAATGTGGCAAGCCATTTTTTTAAGTTTCTGCATCAAACTCTATTCACAGAAATTCACAGAGAAAAAAATATACCCAGCTGTCTTTAAAATGCAAAATATTTAACTGACAGCATGATTATCAGTTGAAGCCATGGAATATTTAGTTTTCAGGGCGCTCAAGGACAGATTTTACAGCTTTGTGAAATTCTTATTTGTTAAGTACTTGGTTCAAAAATAGGGCTTCCATCTTCAGAGTGGGGCTTCATCTCATGAGTGCTTGACATCCCATGGGCAACTTGCAAAAGTATTTACTGAGAGTTGCTAGTAGAAAAGTAATTACAAAAGATGATGAGCCCACCACTTAATCCCCTGAAGAAACAGAGCTAGAATCATTGGCCATACCAAGTGGAATTTTGAGGTATTTAGATAATTCTATATGAAAAATGCTCTAAATGAAGAAAAAAAGGAAGCTTTGGGTCTCCCTAATACAGACATACTCTCTATAGTGTTGACGTCATCTCAGTTGAGCCCTTACTTTCCCTTGCCTGTGTACACATCATTTCTCTATACTTATGTAACTTCTACTTTTAAGACCATGTTTCCTTATGTATCTCCTAATTATGACCTAAGTCAAGATTCTGTTCACATAAGCCAGAGTCCAGGCTACTTGAGTTCTTTTGTTTGTTTTTGTTTTTGTTTTGTTTTGCTTTGTTTTGTTTTAATATTTATTGAATCATAATTGGTTATAAATATTTTGGGGGTTCAATGTTGACATATCTTAATCGAATCAATATTACTAATATATATATATGTATGTGTATATATATGTATATATATATATATATATATATAGTGACAAATTATACTTATTCTTTATGCCCCTTGTCCAATCTCTTCCCATCCCCCTCTCCCTCCACACTTCCCCTCTAATTACCCTAGATTTCTTCTCTCCATCTGAAAAAATAATGGTTACTCTGTTGATTTGTTGCCTAGGTGATCTGTCCAATGCTGAGAGGTGTGTTCAGGTCCCCCAATATTATTGTAGAGTAGATGCTTCTTCTGTCACTCTGGAAGGGGCTTTGTGGAGAGAGACATCCTCTTCTTTTCTTTGGTCTTGTCTGATGATTCTCCTCGTGTCAATGAACTCCAGTGACTGGTGGACCATCTGCCACTTTTGCAGCAGCTGTGGTTACTGTGGTTGCTGTGGTGGGTCACCCCCATGGAGGTGAAGTTTTTGACATGTTCCTTGGCACTGGTGGTGTGCCTGGTTGTGGGAGGGGGGTGTCTGGTCCCAGGCACCATGCTTCAGGTCCCCTGGCGGGCCCCAAGGCACTAGTGATGTGCCTGGGCCAGAACTACTGTGCTGTCCTTTGCTTACTTCTAAAATGGGGGAACTTCCTGTGGGGATCAATACTTGAGCTCTGTGATTGAGCTAAATTGCTGCTTTGCTGCTACTTCCCTAGTGAAGGCTTTTTGTACAGCTCAGGGTTTAATGGTTGACCTTATAGGTACTTCCAGCTCTCTAGAGACCCAGTGCACCTGGATTGTGTAGAAACTCTGATCCGGACCTGAGTCTTTTCATCAAACTACACCCCGTGCAATTCTATATTCTTGACCAGTCTCCTCTAAGTGGTCCTGCACTGACTGGAGAACAGATCAGCTATCCTTGCTGTATCCCAGTGTTCTCCCGGTGGGCCCATCTCCACCATCACCTGTGCTCCAAACACTACCCATGAAAGGGCATACACCAGTCCCTTTTAATGACTCACAGGCCTCTGAATGGCTCCTTATTTCAGTTGTTGTGGATCCTCACTCCTATGTGGGTCTACAGGAACATTATTCCTGGTCTTGCTGTCCTGGGGGCCACCAAGGCCCTCTTCTCCCCTGCTGCCTCCAAGCAACTCCATCTGAAGGGCACTGCTGTGGCTTTTGCCAGCTCCTGCTTCGTGCACTCAGCAGCTCCAGCCTTAAAGCAGCCGTGGCATGAAATGCTCAGAGCAGTCTTTTCTTTCCCTCGTTGTGGCTTCTCCTGCCTTCATGCAGTGGGTAGGTCTCTCTTCCTCTTCCCCTCAGCTCCAGCGGCCCCAACTTGGCTGTCATTGCTTTTTTATATAGTTGTAAATTGGTTAATTTGTGGGAGAGAGTGACACTGGGAACCGTCTATTCCACCATCTTGACCAGAACTGTCCTGTTTTTGTTTGTTTTAAATGAACTTTCTTTTCAATAATTTTGAATGTACGGAAAAGTTACAAAGGTAGTACAGAATGTCCCGTTTTACCCTTCCCATAGTTTCCCCTAATGTCTCCCTCCCCCCTTATAAAACCATGGTATTTATAATGATTAAGAAATTAATGTTAGCACAATACTGTTGATCGAATTACAGACTTTATTTGTGTTTGATCAGTTTCTCCATTAATGTTCCTTGTTGTTCTAGAATCCAGTCCAGGATATCATAATGCATTTGGTCATCAGGTGTTCTTACACTCCTCTGGTCTATGACAATTTCTGTCTTTCTTTGTTTGGGGGGACCTCAACATTTTTGAAGAGTACTGGACAGGTGTTTTGTAGAATGTCCCTCAGTTTGGGTTGTTTGATATTTTCTTTTTCTTTTTCTTTTTCTTTTTTTTTTTTTATGTCCTTTTTGAGACCGGCCGCACTGCGCTCAGCTAGTGAGTGCTGTGAGCGCACCGGTCATCTCTATATAGGATCCGAACCCACAGCAGGAGCGCTGCTGCGCTCCCAGCGCCGCACTCTCCCGAGTGAACCATGGGCTTGGTCCTGATATTTTCTTATGATTAGACTATTATGGGCTTTAGGGGAAAATATCACACAGGTAAGATGCTCTTCTTATACATCCTTGAGCTGTTTTTGAGCAACAGACAAAATGATAAGAAGTCCTTACTGTATCCTCCAGTGCAAAGTTGTAACAGCTTACAAATAAATGACTTAAGTTGTTTAAATGTGAAAAAAATAATAATTGTTAGCATGACATTCCAGGTTGTAAACCTGGATCTATTTGCTTTTGATGGAGATTTTAACCAAAGGATCACTACACACCCAGGTATTACAATCAGTTATCAGGTGTTAAAAAAATATGGTTTTAATGATAAAGTACTAAAGCCTACATATGATTAGCTCTACCTATAAATTGTAGCAAATTTGAAGATATCCCCATAAAACAGTACTTATACTGATGCATCAATATGCTGACTTGAGTGGGAGAAGAAGGGTAAAGTCATAGTTAATACACTCATGAAAACAGCACACAATCATAAGGGGGTGTCACAATACAAACATTAGAATATCATTTAATGGGCTTGCTTCTTTTTTAAAAAGTTGGTGCTTTATGCCAGTGATCTCCAAAATGCTTAGCTTATATCATTTCATAAAGATGTTTTAGCATATACCTTGCTTAGCCTGGGTTCTTCCCCCTCAAAAAAGAGTCTAAGACAATGACTTTCGTGCAGTGTGTTTATTTTCAGAAATGATCCTGCCAAGGGGAACAGGAGTAGACTAGAAAAAAGATAATAGGGAAGCGTCAGAGGCCTATCCAAAGCTACATAATTTTGTTAGTTACTATTAAGAGATATGATGGTTAGTTTTAGCTGTCAGCGTGACTGAATTAAGGAATACCTAGAAACATGGTAAAGCATTATTTTGGGGTATGTCCGTGAGGGTGTTTCCAGAGATTACCATGTGAGCCTGAGTGGGCTGGGTGGGAAGGATCCACTCTCAGTATGGGCAGCCACCATCCGATCTTCTGGGGGCCCGGAGAGAACAAAGGTGGAGGAAAAGATGAATCTCTTTCTATCCACTGGAGCTGTGCTACACTCTTCTCTTTGTCCATGGATATCAAAACTACAGGCTCCCCAGCCTTTGGATTCTAGGATTTACACCAGCGGCACCCCCAGCTCTCAGGCCTTTGGCCTCAGACTAAGAATCACACCATCAGATTCCCTGGTGCTGAGGCTTCTGGACATGGACTGAGCCATGCTAGCAGCATCCCAGGGTCTCCAGTTTACAGACAGCCTATAGTGGGATTTCTCAAGGTTCACAATAACCTAAGCCAATCCCCTAATAAATCCCCTCATATATCTATATACATATCCCATTTGTTCTCTCTCTCTGGAGAACCCAGACTAATACAAGGGCCAGAAAGGTCCATCATAGTGGAAACCCTGTAAGGAGCCATGTAGAATGCACCTGAGAATTGTCCATCTGGGACATGGGAAAGGAGAATGTTTTTCCACTGGCTCTCAGCTCCCATTAAGTCAACTTCCTTATACTTCTCTGTTTATGCATACTTGAGAATGGCTAGACAGAGGTAGAGAAAAGCCCAGAATAGTAGGTGAGAGAAATATAGAGGCTGACAAGTTATACCTGTGCACAGCTGGATGCCACACAACAGCTAGCATATAAAGGTGGGCCAAGAATGTGTGAGCCAAAGCACAAGGAGGCCCTCCACCTGCAGCCAAGGTATATGCAACCATATATAAATTTATGCATACTCTCAACCCATATTAAATACCAGTAAAGTCTATTTCATTCTTATCTTTAGGTGAAAATTAATATAAAGAGAAATCCTAATATTTTCTTCCTATAGCCCAATGAATGGTCTTGCACACTTGACCCATGCCTGGATTGCACATAGTCAACTTTGGAGACCTCTGATTTAGATTATGCAACATTCTACTTGAATGATTTTGAGTAAATTTTTCCTAGCTTCAAGTTAAAAATTAACTGACAATGGAAGAAATTAGAAACAGGAAGTTCAGTTAAGAAACTCAATTAAATTAAGCCACTGACTCCTCTCCTCATGTAACAACAATTGCATTTAATTTCGCTCCTCCAGTTACAGATGATAAAGGTCTTTTTAAGGAAGTGTGACATAGTGCAGTGGTTCTCAAATTTGAGCACGCATTGGAATGACCTGTAAAAGGTGGTCCATAAGGCCTCTGAAAACACAAATTCCTGGAATGCAGCCTCAGAGCTTCTCATTCAGTAGGTCTGGAGTTAGGATCAAGAATTTAGATTTCCAGCAAGTTTGCAGGAGATGCACACTCTGTTGGTCACAGTGACGATGGTAGGGTGGGGGCTCGGGGGATGGAAATTGGCACATTTTGAAAACCACTGACCCAGCAGAAAGAGCATGGACTTTGGCATCTGACACACCTGGGTTTAAACCCTACCTCTAACACATGCTGTCATGAACTTTTCTGAGTATCATCTATAAAATGAGGACAGTCCTCACTGCACAGGACTGTTGTAAGAAGTAAGGGAGGAGATGATATTTGAAAGTGCCCAGTGTAATGCTGGGCACACCATAGGTCTCAATAAATCATTATCAGTAAAAATAAAAGCATTAATTTCCTGTATTATTTCAGCAAATAATTTCAAAATAACAAAAAGTAATTTAACAAAATCTGGCAAAATAACAAATCTCTTTTAGCCAAGTGCTTTTTTGAAAAAATGAGAATAATGTAAGGGTATTTCAAAAAGTTTGTGGAAAAATAGAATTAAAAGGTAATACGATTCTTTCCATGAACTTTTTGAAGGCTCCTCATACAGGATTGGCACTAAAATTTTGGCTTCCATAATCAGTTAAGGAGTGCCCTGTTACTATTCATGTCTCTAGTTTCTCCTTCCTTCCCCACTCCCCTAGTCTTTGTGCTGCTATTAGCTCTGGCATAGAAGTGTGTTGGGGAGAGAAAGAGATGGCTTCATAGGCCTGAACGCCAGCACTTAGGGCAGGGCCTGGCACCGGGCCAGCAGGAGAGTTTCCAGGGAGTGGGAAATCTCTGTGGGTCTTTCCCTTGCCTTTTACAAAAAAAATGAGATTAAAAAATCTGCCAGATGTCCTGTGGAATTCTAGGTAAATGTTCTGAATTTCAGAGTACAAAATATTTCAGATTGTCCAGTCTTTTGACAATATTTTCAACTCTATATTTTGTTTAAAATGTCTGTATCCATCTTAAAATTCTTTTACCACATTGATTTTCTCATCTACAAATGTATGCTGCTTAAGTAGTAGTTTAAATGTAAATTCTAATGAATGCTATGAATCAGTGCCTAATTTGCACATTTTGTTAATTACCTGTGGTTTGGGATAATCCATCCAAGATGTTCCCTATTACCCAGGATAATTAAGAGCTGACCTATTTTCAAATTTTAGAAGCTCAAATAGGATGAATTCCAGTCAATTTTCTTTCCTAATAGAAAAACCATCATTTATTTAAATAGTCCATCAGACATAATTGGAATGTAAAATCTCAGGATGAAAATTGACTTTCAAAGGTCACAGAGTCCATCTCCCAACCTTTGGGGAGACTGTCAAACCAGCTAGAGAATGTATTCCATCTTTTACAGCCTATTTGTAAAATGTAGCCATGAATGTGCACCAGCCTGAGGAGCCACCTGTTTCTCCCTCCACACCTTCTGAGTCTTTGACCTAAAGAAAGGTCAATCAAGCAGTTACCAATATTTGCACACGTACATATAAATGTGCATACAGATGCACCCATCCTCTGCATCCACACACCTCACATGCAGAGGCTTGACAATGAAGATTCATACAGCATGAGTGCACTCCCCCAAAATTCTCTTCCTTGGGTGAAACACATGGGCTTGACAATGAAGATTCATACAGCATGAGTGCACTCCCCCAAAATTCTCTTCCTTGGGTGCAACACATGGTCTTTTTATGCCTTGAGGAAGACCAGACAGTCCTCTATGAGGTTTCCCCACACGCAACAGCTTTGCTATAGACTCATCCCAGCATGGCAATGGGGAATTTTTTCAACCTACCATGCTTTTGTCTATGTTTCTTTTTGTTAAAGACTCTAGAGCCACATGGAGTGATGATTATTTAAGAGCTCCTCTCAGTTCTTCCCCTAGGCTGTGATGTCAGTTTCTGAACCACTGTTTCACTGGGTTTTCTTACAAACCTCTTGCAACCTTTACCCTGGAACCTGCCTGTGGCATTATTTACCTTTCCCTGCCCATGCCCAGGAAACCATCTCTACATATAAAAAGTTCACTTTCTAGAATGTACAGGTCTTCTCTTGCCCCTCTTCCACTTCAGCCAACTACACCTACTTGCCATCCCCTCCTTGCTCAGACTCCCCACTCTCAAAGACTAGTGCTGGCCTAGAACAAGAGACCCTGCCTCAGACAGCCTTTGACTTAATATTAACCTGCATAGTTAGTGCTGGTGCCCTGACCCTCCCCTTCAGTTGCCCTGCCTGAATCCTGCTCTTCTCACCCAAAACTTAAACTACCCAGAGTCTTCCCACCTTAGTTGATGGAAACTTCTTCTTGCCAGTTTCCTAAAGCAAAAATCTCCAAGCTGGGCCGGCCTGGTGGCGCACTGCTATAGTGCACCGCTTGGGAAGTGTGGTGGCGCTCCCGCCGAGGGTTCGGATCCCGCATACAGACCGGCCGCTCACTGGCTGAGCGAGGGGCGGGAGCAACACCAAGGGTTGCGATCCCGTGGCCGGTCCTGGTCCGGTACGGGCGCGACACTGAGGGTTGCGATCCGTTGCCGGTCACGAAAAAAGACAAAAAAAAAGGAAAAAAAAAAAAATCTCCAAGCCATCTTTGATTCCTCTCTTTCTCTCACTTCACATATCCAACCTATACTCTCAAACTACTGAATGTTTTTTGGTGGATTAAAAATATGGATACAAATTCCTCCTATCTCAGTGTGTAGGCCCCTTTGCAGTATGACTTTTCTATTCTTCCCTTCGAGAGATGGAGTCTGTTTCCCCACCACTTATATCTGGATTGCCGTTGTCACTAGTTTTGAAGAATAAAATGTGGCAAAAGTTATTATGATATGACTTGAGGCCACATTCCCTCTCTTGGGGGAGCTCCAGGCCCTGCCCCGCCACTCCAAACCAGAACTGGCACCATGCAGTTGAGCCTGCTGGCACCAGCCATCCAGCAGAACCAAATGGCTCCATGTGGCCCCTCATTCCACCTCAGACCCAGGGAGGAGTACCAGCCTATGGATCTGACCCACCAAGTTTAGCCCAGAAGAACTCCATGCATTAGGGGCTTATCCTATGACCGCAGAGTCTAAAATGGGAACCAAGTCAGTTTAACATAACTACCACCACACCTACTGTCAAGTAAGACAGTACACCCCTGCAGTAGCAACCAAGGCCACTCCACAGCCAACTGCAGTGTAATAGAAGAAGCAAACCCCCTACCAAATGACCAAGCATCAGCAAAAAAGCACTAGAAGTACAAACAATAAAGAAGAAATGACACCACCAAAAGGATACAGTAATGCCCCAAATTCAGACTCCATGGAACAGGGAATCCTTGAAATGTCTGAAAAAGAATTTTGAGTAATGATCTTAAGAAAATGAAGACATAAAGGAAGACTCAATTAGAGAACAAAAGGAAACAAGAAAAAACATCCAGAATATGAAGGAGGAAATCTACAAAGAGATTAGTACCGTAAAAAGAGTGCAGCAGAACTTCTAGAAATGAGAGACTCACTCAACAAAATTAAAAACAAAACTGAGAGCTTGAGCAGCAGGGTAGAGCAAACAGAAGAAAATGAAATGAAAATGGTCTTTTTGAAATAACTCAGGCAGACAAAGAAAAAAGAAAAAAGCATTTAAAATAATGGGGAAAACCTAAGAGAGATAGCAGACAATTTCAAGTGCTCTAACATCCAAATTGTGAGTATTCCTGAAGGGCAGGAGGAGGGAAAAGGTATCGAAAACCTACTCAATGAAATAGTAACAGAAAACTTCCCAGGTGTATGGCAAGATACATACCTTCAGATCCAGGAAGTTCAAAGGTCCCCAAACAGATTCAACCCAAAAAGATCCTCCCCAAGACATATTATAGTTAAACTCACAAAGTGTAAAGACAAAGAGAGAATTCTACAAGCAGCAAGAGAAAAGCATCAGGTCACTTACAGGGGAGCCCCCATCAAACTAACAGCAGACTTCTCAACTGAAACCCTACAAGCCAGAAGAAAGTGGAATGATATATTCAAAATACTAAAAGAAAAAAACTGCTAGCCAAGAATTCTTTACCCAGCAAGGCTCTCCTTCAGAAATGAGGGGGAATAGTGTTATTTCCTAGATGAACAAAAGTTGTGGGAGTTCACCAACACACAACCATCCCTGCAAGAAATTCTCAAGGGAGTCATTCATCTGGATTCTGAATAATGGTGACCATCATCACGAATCCACAAGAAAGAGCAAAACCCACAGTTAAAACAAAATTCCAGCAAGAAAGAGAAAGAAGCTAAACCATTCTGCCTTAAATCCCCAACTCACATTGAAGAAGAGAAATAAAAGGGGAAATAATGAACAGAAGATATTTAAACTACCTAAATAGCAATTAAATGACAGGAATTAAACAACACTTCTCAATAACTACTCTAAATGTGAATGGACTAAACTTCCCATTCAAAAGACACAGACTAACTGACTGGATTAAAAAACTAGACCCAAGTATATGCTGTCTTTAAGAGACCCACCTCACCTGTAAAGACACTCATAGACTAAAAGTGAAGGGATGGAAAAAGATATACCATGCAAATGGAAACCAAAAATGAGCAGGAGTAGCTATTCTTATATCGGACAAAATAGACTTTAAACCAAAAAACATTTAAAAAGACAAAAAAGGCCATTATATAATGATAAAGGGAACTATCCAGCTAGGAGACATAACAATCATAAACATGTATGCGCCCAATACCAGAGCACCAAGATACATCAAGCAAATGCTCTTAGACCTAAAGAAGGAGATAGGTCCTAATACATTAGTAGTGGGTGATCTGAACACCCCTCTCTCAGTATTTGACAGGACTTCCAGGCAAGAAGTCAACAAAGAGACACAGGATTTAATCTACACCTTAGACTAACTGGACTTGGCAGATATATACAGAACATTTCACCCAACAGCTAAAGAGTACACTTTCTTCTCATCAGCTCATGGTACATTCTCCAGGATAGACCACATATTAGGTCACAAATCTAGTCTAGTCAGGGCACAGCAAATTTTAAAAAACTGAAGTCATTCCAACAATCTTTTCAGACCACAATGGACTAAAACTGGAGATAAACAATAAGCAAATTGCTGGAAGATATACAAATACATGGAAAATAAATAATAGGCTCCTGAATGACCTATAGGTCCTAGAAGAAATTAAACAGGAAATGAAAAAATTTCTAGAAACTAATGAAAATAAAGATACCTCATACAAAACCTGTGGGATACTGCAAAAGCAGTACTAAGAGGGAAATTTATTGCAGTAAATGCTTATAACAAAAAAATGAAAAGACTCCAAATAAACACCCTAACACTATGCCTCAAAGAACTTGAAAAACAACAACAATCCAAACTTAAAGGCAGTAGATGGAAAGAAATCATTAAGATCAGAGCAGAACTAAATGAAATAGAGACCCCAAAAATAATAGAAAAGATTAACAAAACTAAAAGTTGACTTTTCGAGAAGATAAACAAAATAAACACAACATTAGCTAGATTAACAAAAAAAAGAAGAGAGAAAACCCAAATAACAAAAATCAGGAATGAAAAGGGAGACACCACAGAAATACAAAGTATCATTAGAGATTATTATAAACAACTGTATGATAACAAATTTGAAAATCTGGAAGATATGGATAAGTTTCTAGACACATATTAATTACCAAGACTGAACCGAGAAGAGATAGAAAATCTGAACAGACCAATAACAAGCAAGGAGATTGAAGTGGTAATTAGCAATCTTCCAACAAAAAAAGGTCCAGTTTCTGATGGCTTTACAGCTGAATTCTATCAAACTTTTAAAGAGGAGTTAATACCAATTCTCATGAAACTGTTCCAAACAATTGAAACAGACTCTACTCTCCCAAACTCATTCTATGAGGCCAACATAACTCTGATACCAAAACCAGATAAAGACACAACAAAAAAAGAAAATCATAGGCCAATATCCTTGATGAACCTAGATGCTAAAATCCTCAACAAAATATTAGCAATTAGAATACAACAACATATTTAAAAAATTATACACTATGATCAAGTGGGATTCATCCCAGGGATGCAAGGATGATTCAACATATAAAAGTCAATAAATGTGATACATCACCTCAACAAGCTCAAGGACAAAGACCATATGATTATCTCAATAGATACTGAAAAAGCATTTGAGAAAATTCAACATTCCTTCATGATAAAGACTCTCAACAAATTAGGTACAGAAGGAAAATATCTCAACAAAATAAAAGCCATTTATGACAAGCCCACCACCAGTATTACTCTGAATGCGGAAAAATTGAAGACCTACTCCTTAAGGACAGGAACTAGACAAGGATGTCCACTCTCACCACTTCTATTCAACATAGTGCTGGAGGTACTAGCTGGAGCAATCAGGCAAGAGAGAGAAATAAAGGGAATCCAGATTGGAGAAGATGAAGTCAAACTTTCCCTATTTGCAGATGACATGATACTATATATAGAAAAACCTAAAGACTCTATCAAAAAGCTCCTAGAGCTGGTTAATAACTTAAGTAACATTGAAGGATACAAGATAAATGCCCAGAAATCAGTAGCATTTATATACTTGAATAATGAATTAACAGAAAGAGAAATAAAGAAAGTAAGCCCACTTACAATTGTCACCAAAAAAAATAAGATACCTAAGGATCAATTTAATCAAGGAAGTTAAAGTCCTCTACAATGAGAATCACAAACCACTTCTGAAAGCAATTAAAGAAGACACAAAAAGATGGAAAGATATTCCATGCTCTTGTATTGGAAGAATTAACATTGTGAAAATGTCTATACTACCCAAAGCGATCTACAGATTCAATGCAATCCCCATCAAAATACCAATGACATTCTTCACAGAAATGGAAAAAACAATCTTACCTTTCATATGGAAAAACAAAAGAGCCCAAATAGCCAAAGCAATCCTGACCAAAAAACACAAAGCCAGAAGCATAACTCTCTGACTTCAAATTATACTACAGAACTATTGTAACCAAAACAGCATGGAACTGGTATAAAAATAGACATTCAGACTAGTGGAGTAGAATACAGAACCCAGAAAGAAACTCACTCCTCAGGCTTATAGTAACCTGATACTGGACAAAGTAAACAAAAATCTACATTGGAGAAAAGATTGCCTCTTCATTGAGTGGTGGTGGGAAAACTGAATATCCATATGCAGAAGAATGAAACTAGATATACATCCCTCACCATACACTAAAATCAACTCAAAATGGATTAAAGACCTAGCTATAAGACCCAAAACTGTAAAATTATTAAGGGAAAATATAGGTGAAACACTTCAGCAGTTAGGTCAGGGCACAGGCTTTATGAACACAAGCCCGAAAGTACAAGCAGCAAAAGAAAAAATAAGCAAATGGGACCATATCAAACTAAAAATTTTCTGCACAGCAAAAGAAACAATCAACAGAGTGAAAAGACAACCTACAGAGTGGGAGAAAATTTTTGCCAACTATGCATCTGACAAGGGACTAATATCCAGAATATACATAGAACTCAAGCAATTATACAGTAAAAAAAATGAGTGACCCAATTAAAAAATGGACAAAGGAGCTGAATAGACATTTTTCAAATGAAGTCATACAAATGGCCAACAGATACATGAAAAAATGTTCAACACCACTAGTCATCAGGGAAATACAAATTAAAACCTCATTGAGATACCACCTCACTCAAGTTAGACTGGCTATGATCGAAAAGATGGTGAATAACAAATGCTGGTGAGGGTGTGAAGAGAAGGGAACACTACTGCACTGTTGGTGGGAATGTAAATTACTACAACCACTTTGGAAAACAATTTGAAGGTTTCTCAAACAACTACAGATAGATCTTCTATATGATCCAGCAATCCCTCTCCTGGGTATATATTCAGAGGAATAGAAATCATCATGTTGAAGAGATACCTGCACTCCCATGTTTATTGAAGCTCTGTTTACAATAACTAAGATATGGAACCAACCTAAATGTCCATCAATAGATGATTGGATAAGGAAACTGTGGTATATATACACTATGGAATACTACTCTGCCATAAAAAAAAAAAATGAAATACTCCCATTTTCAACAACATGGATGAACCTGGAGAAATTTATGTTGAGTGAAACAAGCAAAGCACAGAGGGATAAATACCGCATGTGCTCACTCCTATGTGGGAGCTAAGAGAGAAAGGAAGGCAGGAAAGAAAGACCACAGTAGTCCCATGATCCAACAGAGGGAGGGAACATTCCTAGGGCTACAAATTGAAGTTGAGGGAAGAGAGGGTGGGGGAGGGAGGTTGGGGGATAATTGGAAGGGGACAAAGGGTACAAAAGTAATTTCTGGTAATGGGTATGTCCGCAATATGAATCTGGCCCCCACATCATGGGCAGGAGGGGGGACAATCAGCTTTGAATCTCATGAATATTTGAAATAAATAAATAAATAAATAAGGAGTATATCTTGCAAATGCAAAAAAAAAATAAAAAAATAAAATTGTTCTTTACATCTGCCCAGGACTCCTAATCACCCATATCCTTTCTCTCTTATCATCTTCTATAATTCTAGAGCATTAACTTATTTATTATGATTCATTATGTTTATTGTCCATCTTCCCCCATGAAGGCAGAGATGTATGTCTATTTTGTTCACTGATGCATTTTAAACATCTAAAACAGTGTTTGGTATACAGAAGATACTGAATAAATATTTGTTGAATGAATATTCATTATTTATAGAAATAGTCATCGGAATCTTTGGCAATCCATTTCAAAGTTTAACCAATCTTAGTGATTTACAGGAACTCCATAAATATTTTACTGGAATTTTCTTTTTAAAATGTGCTTTAGCCATTTTAATAGATGGTATGGAAAACACATTCACTCAAATATGGTATTGTTCAAATTTTGTGTTAATCAAAACGGCCTTATTATTGCCATAGTTTGAAGCACAAGCACGGTGGCTGTCCTTCCTGTGTTTCCCCTCCACACTTCCCGCCCTAAAGCCCTTTGGCTCACTCAACTCTCTCTCCAGTGAGGTCCCCACAGACCTGCTCTGACACCCCATGCTGCACCGTGAGCTCAGGTGACTACTGGCAACCGCTGAAGTTGTTCACCACCGAAACAAGGCAGAAAGCCAAGAAGAAAGAAAACCAAGGAACCAGAAACAGCATCTGGAAAGCAGAAAAAGGCACTAGAATCCCCAGAATGATGGCAAAGGGAAGTACCAGAAGTACCTAGCTGAAATGCAAACTGTCTACATGTCTCTAGAGGGGGGGAAATGGAGCTGATTAACAAACAGATTTGACAATGGGAAAAACTGAAAGGTATTTTACAAAACTGTTTACAAAGCTGTTGGAGGCTGAAGGAAAGGAGGCTAAAGAAAACAAATGAAACAATGATGAGCAGTTATTAACTACTGAAATAGACAAATATAATAAAAAGCACTCCTTATCTACAAAAATCCTTACAGCAAATATCATACAGATACTTACTGGTAAAATACTAAAATCACTTTCCTTGACATCAAGAATGAGACAGATGTTTGCTATCACCTCCTTTATTCAGTTTTGAACAAGATATCCTAGCTAGTACAGTAATGGAAGGAAAAGAAATAAAAGGTATAAGGATTGTAAAGGAAAAAAATATCACTACCACTATTTGCAGACAACATAATTTCGTACTTAGAAAATCTGAGAATCTACAAATAAAATAATAAAGTTAATAAGTAAATTTGGGGAAGCCTCTTGATACAAAGTCAATATACAAAAATCAATTATATGTCTACATACTAGCAACAAACCATTAGAATTGTTTTTAATTCTACCCTTTATAATAGCATCAAAAAATGTCAGTAAAATACTATGAATAAATCTAATTACACTTATGTAAGACTTCTACCTGGAAAGTATTTATGAGAGAAATTAAAGCTATTTATATAAATGGCAAAATGTACCATGTCTTTGGATTGGGAAATGCAATATTATAAAGTTTTAGATCTCCTTAAATTACTCTATAGATTAAGTGCAATTCCAATTAATATCTCAGTAGGTTTTATATTCATTGTTGATGTTGACAAGCTGATTCTTAAACTTGTATGGACATAAAAAGGCCTAAGAATACTCAATACAAATTGAAAAATAAAGCTAGAAGACTTTCAGACAGCAAGGGTTAATATTAAGTCACAGTAATTAAGACAGTGTGGACTGAATGCAAGGTTAGACAAATAGAAAAACAAAACAAAATAGAGTTTAGAAACAACCCACAAATATACAGTCAGCTACTCACACAACAAAAGTGCCTCTGCAGTGCAGTGGAAAGGAAACTCTTTTCAATAAATAGTACTGACTCAAAATAAAATAAAATTACAACTGTTTTTTTAAAAAGAATCCCACATGATGAACAGGACAAATTTGAGAATGTAACATAGACAATGAAACAGTGTTTCAGTGTTTGGAGATGTACTGTGCATGGCTGCTTTCATCAACTGTGGATCAGTATGAGTTTTGACCCTACGAAAGGAACTCATTTCATCTGCTTTGTTTCTAAGACCATCTTTGACTTTTGCAGAAAAAGGACCAGCAGGTACGTAAAACATTCTCAGATAAGGAGGTCTCTGGAGGCATTTAGGTGAACCTATTTTGCTGAATTTTGGTAGATCTTTTGTCAAATTCCAGCAGTTCCAAAACTTACTCTGCTCTCCTTCTAAAGTATTCCTGTTTCCTGGCGATACTAGAAGAAATACTATTTCTTCTATTACTTTTTAGA
>NW_007729783.1:11059-11959 GCF_000696425.1 Galeopterus variegatus | reverse complement strand
GTACTGACTCAAAATAAAATAAAATTACAACTGTTTTTTAAAAAGAATCCCACATGATGAAACAGGACAAATTTGAGAATGTAACATAGACAATGAAACAGTGTTTCAGTGTTTGGAGATGTACTGTGCATGGCTGCTTTCATCAACTGTGGATCAGTATGAGTTTTGACCCTAAGAAAGGAACTCATTTCATTTGCTTTGTTTCTAAGACCATCTTTGACTTTTGCAGAAAAAGGACCAGCAGGTACGTAAAACATTCTCAGATAAGGAGGTCTCTGGAGGCATTTAGGTGAACCTATTTTGCTGAATTTTGGTAGATCTTTTGTCAAATTCCAGCAGTTCCAAAACTTACTCTGCTCTCCTTCTAAAGTATTCCTGTTTCCTGGCGATACTAGAAGAAATACTATTTCTTCTATTACTTTTTAGAATGGCACTTAAAATTAAATATATTCTAAATCTGAAAAAAGCAGAAGTCTTTTTACTTTCTTGTGTCTTTCTGAAAGCAACATTATCATTCACTAATTTTAGCTTAATTTTTTAAAAATAATTTTTCTCATATTTAAGCCATTTCTTGAAGCAATAAGAAAAATTTCTTCATTTCAAATTTAAGGCTCAAGAAAGAATGGTTCCTGTTCTCCTCAGCACAAATCCAGGGAGCTCCCAATCAGATTGAGCACTGTTTTGAGAATTTATCAAAGGAAATATAGATTTCAAAAAGAGTACAATTTAAATGATCCTGATATTTTTCTAACCAAATTCATAAAATTAACTTTGAAACCCTCTTGAACTGCATATTTCAAATTCTAGTACATAGTACAGTTCCATGCTCCCTGCAGACATTCAATAAATGTTAATTAAATTGAATTGAAATTTAATTTGAAGCCTTTGAGAGAACTAAAT
>NW_007729783.1:10526-11025 GCF_000696425.1 Galeopterus variegatus | reverse complement strand
TTCAATAAATGTTAATTAAATTGAATTGAAATTTAATTTGAAGCCTTTGAGAGAACTAAATTTTTCACTTTTTTGAAGCTTCTTGCTTTACACCAAGGAGTATTTTCCCTGGATGTACTGTAAATTAATTTTAGAACTTAATGTTTAAATGAAGGCAAAGCAATTCAATACACGACTTGAAGAAGCTGAAAATAAAGTCTCCTGTGATAAGCAAACTGCTTTGTTACCTTCATAATAATTTTCCTCACAGAAAATCAAATGGATAATAGTCTGTGTGCTTAGCATATTCTAGCCATCACGAAAATTGCTTTTTAAAAACAGGTTCCAAAGGGAAATGCTATTGAGTATTTCACCAATTCATGTTAACAGTTTTGTTAGAGAATATTCATGGAGGCTCGTGCCACAAACTGCATTTATAAAAAAGCCAGTAACTACTCAAATTATCTCTGACGAAATCTGAAATAGTAATGACAGATCTTTAGCCCTTTTCACAATGGTA
>NW_007729783.1:8125-10105 GCF_000696425.1 Galeopterus variegatus | reverse complement strand
AATTATCTCTGACGAAATCTGAAATAGTAATGACAGATCTTTAGCCCTTTTCACAATGGTATGGAGCCTGTTTCCCTTGTCTTTATTTGATTTTATTTTTGATGAGTAGCTCACGCTCCAGAATTAATCATCTTTCCCATGAAACAGAACATGAATTGGAAAGAAAAGTTCTTGACTATTCCAGAGAACTGTCAACTAAGGCATTTCCTCCCTAAGTCTTCCTACTTCTAGTTCTGGCTCCTCACTGTTCTTGGTTCTCTTCCTCAATGTATCAGGGAAAGAAAGGAGGGAGGGAAGGTGTTCTTGCATGGACGGAGAGGGTTTTATGTGGCCTTCTGAGGACGCGAATGTGGCAAAAATTGTGCTAGATGGGGCCGGCCCGGTGGCGCACTGCTATGGTGCGCCGCTTGGGAAGTGTGGCGGCGCTCCCGCTGAGGGTTCAGATCCCACATACGGACCGGTTCCCACTCACTGGCTGAGCGAGGTGCGGGAGCAGCACCGAGGGTTGCGATCCCGTGCCGGTCCCGGTCCGGTGCGGGCACGACACTGAGGGTTGCGATCCATTGCCGGACACGAAAAAAAAAAAAAATTGTGCTAGATGGAATTTCCCACACTGGTTTTCTGGTCTCGAGCCAATATAAAAGGCAAAATATAGAAGAAAGCTATTCTTTTCACCCTGAGGTACACATTGCCTATGAAAAAGAATAAAATTAGATGTTCTCACTTTAATCTTAGGCGACACAATGAGAGTAATCTGTGACTTGTAAGAGGAATAGAAAGAGAAACCTTAGTTAGATGCTCCTACCACTTTTACAGGAGCTCTTATAAATATAATTCAGATACTCCCTGCCCCATGTAGAGAAAAATGTTAAAATACAGATGTAACTGAGACATTTCCAAAACTGTGGGTGGGGCCGGCCTGGTGGCGCACTGGAGAGTGCGCCACTTGGGAACGTGGCGGCGCTCCCGCCGAGGGTTCGGATCCCATGTGGAGACCGGTTCCCACTCACTGGCTGAGCGCGGTGCGGGCGCAACACCGAGGGTTGCAATCCCATTACCGGTCAGTAAAAAAGACAAAAAGGAAAAAGAAAAAACAAAAAAACTGTGGGTGGCCTCTCTTCTTATCTCAAGCCCACTTAAAGCTGGCCTCAAAGCAAATCTAACTCCACAAAGCATTAACAAGTGTTCTAGAGTTACTGAAAATTGAGTGAGGAGGCTGGGAATGGTTACATGGCATACTACATGTAAAAATAACTTTGAAGTCCCTATCAAATATCTTTGTGGTCCTCTTCTGTGGTAACCAACCTCCAAGATGGCCCCCAATGACCCACATTTCCTGGCATTTATGCCCTTGCATAGCCCCCTCCCACGCTGAATCAGAGCTGGCTCTGAGTGGCCAGCAGTATACAGTGGAAGTGATGGTGTGTTACTTCTGAGGCTAAGTCATAAAGCATTAGAGCTTCAACTTGGCCTCTCAGATTGCTTGCTTTGGGGAAAGCCAGTTGCTATGTTATGGGGACTCTCAAGCAGCTCCATGGAGTGGCCCACAAAGAGAAGAGGCCTCCAGCCAACAGCCAGCAGTAACAGCCAACATCCAGCCATGCTAGTGGTTTCTCTAGCCCAGCCAGATATTCAGGTGACCACAGCCTCAACTTACAACTGCCTGAGAGACCCCTAGCAAGAAGTGCCCAGCCAATCCTGACTCACAGAATCTGGGAACATAACAAACAATTACTTTCTGTCACTAAAGGAGGGGGTAATTAGTATGCAGCATTAGTTAACTGGAACACCTCCAATCTCCAACATTCCTCTCTGGCTACCACCTACTTTTCCCTCTTCGTCTTTTTCCCACATGACTTATACCACCTTTTGCACCTCCTGAGTCGTTGGAAGTAAGGTCACTTCTCCTCCCTTCTCCACCCCATCTCTGCCTTTTTTATGCAGAACAACTTAGCTCTCCCACGTTCTCTCATTTCTTTC
>NW_007729783.1:6129-7338 GCF_000696425.1 Galeopterus variegatus | reverse complement strand
AATTGTGCCCAAAAGATGTATCTCTGTCACAATAGTTTAATTTGTCTGTTGGCAATTTTTTGGTGTGTTGTGGGCTTTCTAAAAAATAAATAAATCTTCATTTTTGAAAAAAAAGTGTCATGTTTTCTTTCTTTTCTATTACTCTATGCTAAATTTAAGTGCGACTTACTTTAAAAGTGCTTGTAGAGAGAGGAGGAAGAATTTCTATTTAAATTGCTCATATACAATCCTGGCCTTAAATTTTTAAGATACCGGCTTCTAGATTTACTTTCATTATCAAAAATACCTCCCACTGGAAATGGAGAGGACTTGCATCTTCTCTACTTCCTCCACCTCCTTATGAAACTTTCTCTGCCTGTGGTCTTCCATGGCATCCTCCAAACCCCCACAGCAAGGGTCACCCTCCTGCTGAATTCCATGATCCCTGTCACTTCACGTCTTTTTAAATTATTATTATTATATTGAAACATAATTGATTGTACATATCTGTGGGGTACAGCATTGAATATCAATACCTGTGTGTGATATGTGATGCTCACATCGGGATAATTAGTATATTCAAAATTACACAGCATAATCACTTTTGTGGCCCTTTGCCAATTCCTTGCTAACTTCCCCTCCCCTCCCCCTTTCCTGCCTCAGTTGGTCTCAGTTCTGTTCTCTCCTTTTGAAAGTTCAATGAATTATCATGTTACATCTTTCTTTCTGTATGCATGTATTTATTTTTTTAGCTCTCATTTACGGGTGAGGACATGCAGCATTTCATTTTAGTTCTTTACCTTGTTTGATGCTATTTTGGGAGGGGGGGTTCACTTAACTCCAGAGAAAGAAAAATTGATTGTCTTCGTTGATAATACATATTCTAAAGTTAAAATCCAGAAGTTTGTCTTCTTTCTAAATCTGTTTTGTTTCTGTTCAGAAAAAAAAATGTGTTCTTCATTTTGTAGAAAACAACGTCTTCTGTTTGTTAACAGATAACATGGAATTAAAATCAAATAATGATCTCATGGGCTTATATTATGCCTGCATTAATAAAACTCAAAGATACATTTTAGAATTGCTCTAACTCATTCTCAGTGTTCTCATTCATTTTCACAATTTCACTAAATTTTACAGTGGCAAGAACAGGAATTATTCCACTAGTATTTTAGAGAGAGAAAAACTGGGTCTTTATAAAAGTTCCTTTCTTAATTACATGTGTATTTGTGG
>NW_007729783.1:0-5483 GCF_000696425.1 Galeopterus variegatus | reverse complement strand
TAGAGAGAGAAAAACTGGGTCTTTATAAAAGTTCCTTTCTTAATTACATGTGTATTTGTGGTCACTCCCTTTCTCTTTTACACAGAACCCATCCAGTATGTGTTTTCCAAAAATTAAAATGCCTGTAATGGTAAATTTAAGAGTAACAATCACGCAGGTATTGTTCCCAAAATTGTTTTAAAAAAAGAAAAACATGTCAAGTTAGCAGATATGTGCAAAGAGAAAAATGTGAAAAAGAGGGGGCAAAGACAGAAATGATAGAAGAGAATATAAATTAAAGCAATCAGATGAGGAGAAGAGCAAAATACTTAAAGACTTCTGATGAGTGAAGGGTGCAGGACACCCAACTACTTCCTGTCATGCTGTGTGTACCAACTACTTGGAATATGGCTAGTCACACTGAGGAACTCAATTTTTTATATTATTTAGTTTTAACAATTTAAACTTAAACCTAAATAACCACATGGAACTTGTGCTATTATTTTGGCCAGTGCAGGTCTAGAAGCTAAAAGGGACCTTGCTTTTGTTCAGTGCCTCACGCGGTCTGGGAGAGAATAGTTCTCGCTTAGAGAGGCTGAATGGTGAACGGAAGAGAGCACAAGACTAAACTTCAAAAAACATGCATGGTGGTCCCCAGCTGCCCCTGAGCTTGAGCAAGCCTGTTGGCCCTTTGTTTCCTATCTGTGCATGGGGAGAATAACTACATATCTAGCCCATTTCACAGATTTCCTATGATACTCCAAATGAGATCATAAACAGGGAAACTGAAATTGCAGTTCAGAATCATTCAGATGTAGTGTACTACTCTTCACTGACTGGGGGTAAGTCCCAAAAGGGAAAGTAGGAAGAAAAAATTTGACTTAATGCATAACCAGCTCTCTTAAATCAGGATCCCCAGAAGTAAACCATGAGAAAAAGATTTCCATGCTGGTGATTTATTAAGGAAGTGCTCCCAGGAGAAACCAAGAAGAGAATGGGGAAGCACAACAGGAAAGGGGAGGAGGACAAGCGAAGTCCCAGCCTCAGCCAGATTCTCAGGGCAGATCTGGACTGCAAGTTACACATCAAGGTTTGACTCAGCCCAAGGCAAGGGGGCTGGACTTTCATAGCGCCAGCCATCATCTAGGGGGCACACTAGAGGTTGTAAGCTTCCAAGCACTTTCAGCTGTGTGTGTGTGTGTGTGTGTGTGTGTGTATGTGCAGCATGAAGCAGTCCCAGCAGCCCAAACAGAGGTAGGAGAGTCATCTCAGGCACTGGCCATCAAAAACAAAAGCCCACAGAGGCCAGGGTATGGGCATCAAGACATGGTAAAAGGATCCAAGGGATCTGGAGGGTGCAGACCCAGACAAAAAGTGATCTGTCAACTACCAAAGAATGGGTGGGGGAGACTAGACAGAGAAATTCGAGAAATGAATCTCTAAATAAAACTACTTACAGCAGAAGGAGAAAGAGCATTTAGCTACCATACTTAATCAGAGTTGTACCCTAGATAAATGTTCGAGGGCTTTTTTCAGATCTGCATCTTTTTGGTTTATACTTTACATATTCCCAAAAAGAAATAAAATGTTTTTAGTTTTAAAAAATAATCATTGTTTCTCCAGCCCATAAAACAAAGGGATATCTCATTGATTTAGGAAATAATATGCAGTTGAAAGTTAGATTTATTGAGGACAAAGCAAACTTGAGTGGCTTGTCTATACGCAGGTTCTTGTTTAGGTCAACTAACTTTCACTTTCAACCTAGAGCAGCTATACTTTCATCGCTTTCCATTTTTCATTTTTTTTTTTCATTCCGAAGGACTGTTTCCAGGCATCTTAGTCTGTTTTAGATCACTTACAACAGAATATCTGAAACTGGACGATTTATAATGAAACAAAATTTATTTCTTACACTTCTGGAGATTGGAAAGTCCAAAGTCAAGGGACATATCTGGTTGGGGACTCTACAGAGTCCCAAGGCAGCACAGGGCATCACATGGCAAGAGCACAAGAGCAAGTTCACGTGCTCTCTCTTGCTTTTCTTATGAAGCCACCAGTTCTACTCCCATAGTAACCCATTAATCCATTAATGCATTAATCCATAATCCACGAACAGATTAATTCATTCATGAGAGCATAGCCCTCATGATCCAGTCACCTCTTAAAGGCCCACCTGTCAGTACTGCCACACTGAGGATTAAGCTTCAACCTAAGTTTTGGAAGGAACATTCAAACCATAGCACAAGGAAATAATGGAACCTGCTCCAATCTATTCTCTTGGACCAATGCTTATTGTTTGACCTATCTCGTGTGTTCTCATTTAGTATTACCTCATTTTTCTGTTTGCTTTCTCCTATAACATCTTAGATAAGAATTCAAGATTGTGCTGGTTTTTGATGCTCCAGTATATTCCTTTAAGAACTAGAAGTTGTAAATGGGCCTTTTTTTACATTCACATGTAGCCTTCACAGATTTATAATTTAAGACCACAAACAAAAACAGAGACAGTAATGATTTTAAAACAATTGGCATGCTGTCTAACATGGTGTAACAGTCTTGCAGTTACTTTTAAGACATAAAAAGTGAAATTGACATATCCATTTAAATGATGTAGGTAAAGCTTAAAGTTTTCCAGGGCTTGAAAAGGAGACTTTAATACTGTATGTAGTGCATAGCTGCACTAAACACTAGAGAATATATATAATTCACTTAATTCCTAGAGGTATTTGTCCTGAAAAAGTATCCTAAACATTAAGTTTATTCAGTTTAAGGACTGCATCATTTCATATTTTAAAAACATTTCCCCAGCAAATTAAGTAAAATTTTAGTATATAATTTCTATTTTTCTATTTTCTATATAATTTCTACATTTCTGCTTACTCCAAAAAACTATCTGCTCTAAGGGAGGGAAAAATGGGCTCCTGGATATTAAAAAATGTCACACTTCAGCTAACAATTCTTTACAAAGAAAATATCAACATTGCTAGAATAATAATAACCAAAACAATAACAGATCTCAAATGAATAACAAGAATATTTTAAAATATTCATTATTTGACTATAAATGTCACAAAGTGAAAGTGTGATGCAGCATCAGACACTGTGCAGATATAATTATTTACTTGAACTGAGTTTTTAGCAAATTACCTGCTTCCACCAGCTCCAAATTTCCTGAAAATTACTTAATTTCCTTCACATTTTTCCTAAATTTTTACCATTATATCCAACATTTTCCCATTTTGTCCATTAGTTTTACTATATCAGGGGCTTACAATTGACTTCCAAACAACTTTTTATAACATCCATATGCATAAAAAAGAAAGCCGACCATCTACCAAACTGAAGGATAGATATAGGTGAAGGATAGATATAGGAATAGTTAGATAAACAGGGCATCATCCTTTCACTACAGAGTCACAGTCCAGTGGAGAAGGATGGGACCTAAGTCCTGTCCACAGAAAGTCCTACTCAGAGACATATATCTATCAGAAAAAGCCAACCACATTTCTAAAATGGGAAAAGCTTTTGAATGACAAGTTAACCTCCCCTTAACACACACGCACAAATACAAGAACAACTGGCGTATGGGAAAAAATATTCAGTCTTACTCAGAATTGTAAAACTGCAAGTAATTTTTAGCCTTCAGACTGGCACAGATCAAAACGCTTTTAAGTATAAAAAGTTAGCAAAGGTGAAGGGAAACAGGCACTCTCACATCCCTCTGTTCAGAGTGTAAATACGGCAGTTTTGTATGTTTAAACACAAATATTCCTTGTTCCAGAAATTCCTGTTAAAACTGCTTTACAGATATACTCATGAAATTATGTCATGGTACGTTAAAAATGCATTCATCTTGTTCCTTGTAGAATAGTTAAAAAAAATAAAACCAACACACAAACTATCAGTAGCACCTGGTTAATTAAATTAATAAACACGCAAATGAATACTATACAACCATTAAAGAAGAATTGAGTATATCTGTTTGTGCTGTAAAAGTTCCCTAAATGTGGCTTTAAGTGGAATCTGATGTGGAACAGTAAGGTCCTTCTCGTTTATGTCTCGTTTATGACATTTTAAAGTGTATATGTGTGTGTGTGTGTGTGCGTGTGTGCATGTGTGTGTAGAGAGAGTATATTTGTGGACAATGCCTAAAAATGCATCTGGAAGATGACTTTGGGTAGAGAGACTAATTCTAATTGTTTATCTTTCTGTCCTGTTTAAATATTCAGCATGTATGTATGACTTTTATTTAAAAATAAAAACTCAGAAATAAGTCAGGAAGTAGCAATGAAACACCAGAATGGTATAGGACCCACTCACTCATTCATTCTGAAATAAAAGCCCTATAATTATTAACTCTGAGATATCCACTCTCCCTTTAGTAATGGAGGCTTCCCTAGTGTTTCCTGGGACATGTAGTTGTCTGGCACTTGGCTAATGTCCAATAATGATGTGTAAATTAGTAAATTCATCACAGGTGCAGCTTCTGCCTCCAAACTAATGGTTTGCTTAACAAATGGCTGATGTCTCCATTATAGGTTCCTTCGTTGCTAAATGGCATTCATGGAGTTTAGCAAATGCCTGCTGGCTGTTTGCTGGCTGGCACTGCTTAATACCTACAATAGTACAGTGATGCTCTGCAGCAGAGGGCAATATGGCAATATGGCAAGAAGGCCCCCAGATTGTGAAAGTTTGGAGGGGGAGGTCCATTGTGGACCAGCCCGATGGTTTAATGTGCTTCCCTTTGCTGGCACACCACTGCCATTCATTCATTCATTCATTCAGCAAGTTGTTTACTGAGCATCCACTATGTGCAGATAATGTTCTAAGAGCTGGAGATGACAAAAACCAATGGAAACCCTGCCTCATACAGCTTTCATTCTAGTAGAATGATGGATAAAATAGGGAATTAAAAAATAGTCAATTGAGCCTATGTTTGATGATGCTAAGTGTATGAAAAAATAAAGCAGGGAAGGGGTGCCATTTTAAATATGCAATCGGGAAAGTTCTCCCTGAGAAAGTGACCTCTGAGTGCAGATATGAAGGAAGTGATGGAGCAAGCTTGAAGATATATAAGAAGAAGAACGCTCCAGCAAACAGCAAGGGGGAAAGCCCTGGGATGAGGGTGCACCTGGAAAGTTTGCGGAAGAACAAGGAAGTTAGTAAGCAGGTAGAGGAGGTGAAAAAGATATCTGCCTGGAAGAGATGAGCTCACAGCAGGTAAGGCCTTATAGGCCATTGCAGGAACTTTGACTTTCTCTGTAAGTAAAACACATGATTGTCTACATAAGTGACTTATAAAAATGTGCCTGCATAAAGCTTGCTTTCTCTAATAAAACAGTGAATTTACCACCAAAAGAAATAAAATAAAAATACGATGCCAAGAGAATTAGAAATGTATTTAATCAGTGGAATGTTCAAGACAAGAGATCGAGAATATCGATGGAAGAGGACATTTCATAATAAATACATAGACATTGTGTTAATTCTCGGTTGAGGTATCA
>NW_007729782.1:215248-222072 GCF_000696425.1 Galeopterus variegatus | reverse complement strand
AGGCCTTCAGTTCTATTTCCTAACAGAGGTAGCACAGTGTTGGACAAATCATTTCCTTTCTTAGGAATCCTAGGATTCTGGTGGAATGTAAATTATTCTATGGGGGAGCTCAATACAGACAATACAATGCCAGGCAGGTAACAGGTTCTTTCCCTTGAGTGGGAAGAGGCGTGCTTCTTACCAGGCCACTATGGCACTGAGGACGTGTCCACCAGTGGGCCAACAATGCGTACAGCCTTGAGATGGACATCCAATCACAAGTTAAAAAGTGTCACTCAGGACAGATGGGTTAGGAAAAAAAAATGGTCCCTAGGTAGATGAATTAGAAAACAGTGCTCCTTCCCCACATAGAGGCAGCCCTGCAGCAGGGTACATGGCTTGGCAAATATAGCATGGGCTGGACTGCAGTCCCCTTGGCTGGGGTCTTTATGCAGTGCACAAACACTTACCTGAATGCAACACTACAGCTTCAGAGGTCCTCTGGCCTGACCTGTGCAGCTCACACAGCAAGGTGACCTGATGCTACCTTGCAGAGGAAAGGCAACCATTCATGCCCCCACAAACACTAATGGGGCTGTATAGGCCATTCCTTGGTAGGTCAAGAAGTAGGGGTGTGGCATTAGACTTAACCATAGTAGTGCTCAGTACCCAACAACTTACAATGATTTTCAAATAAACTTCTAGAGAGCAGCAACAACTTATTATGCTCATTTTTTTCACATAGAGAAAACAGACCTCACAAAGCAGGAGTCATCTAAATGTAAGAATCTGTGAAGGATTTTCAATCAATTTCTTCCTAGTTTCCTATGCTTTAGGGGATCCTTTATGACCTGATGCATATATTAAATATATGTGCAAATTTCATGTAATGTTTTGTGAAATTAGCATATATAAGTATTATTTCTACATTATTATGCTGCATAGCTAAAAGTAGGATTAAATTAAATGTTACTTTTATGAAATATAAATGTTAGCTTTCAAATCTAATTTGAAGCCTTCATGGTCATGACACTCTTTACAGAACAGACGTAGTTGTCTACACTAATTCTAATAATGGTATTTTTGCCAACTACAACACAGAAAGATGACAAACAGACATTATCCAGAAAGTTTTGCTGAACACATATGTAATCATAGAGTAAATAACCCAGGGCTAATTATACTGCATTTTTTTCTTATTGGAAAATATGTAACCTTACTTATGGTAGCCCAGGCCTAACATGTTGAGCTATTGAAAAACAAATCCTTTAAGTATAAGTACTGACATATCAAAAGGGAAATAGATATTGGTACCATTTTAGAGAGCACCTTCGTGGTGCGCTAAGAAAGCATGAGTGGGCATGAGTATAAATTGGGACATTTCCATCTACATTGTAAGAAGGAAACATTTTCACAGCAGGAGAAGCTTAGCCCTACTTTTTTTTTTTTAATGAAAACGATAGAATCAGAAAAAAAAGTGTTGCTTTGTTACAGACATATTATGCCTATGAAAATACAACTAAGATCTTAAAGCCATATTGAAATGTTATTGTTTGAGTTTTTCTCATATATTTTTATGTCCCAGCCAACACAGGCAATTTCCATTCCAGTATCTAATAGCAGTATCCACAATACATTTAATACTATGGAATCTAGGGACAAACAGAAAATAAAGAAGTAACTGGCCTTCTGCCTGACCATGAGGGGTTGCAAGCTGTTGACAGTGTATTGCTTAATGGCAATTAACTTCATCTCTGGGTAATTCCCATTAAATCAGTCTTGGTAAAATCAGTTTGGATGTTTTTTAATACAATTATAGATAAAATAAAATAATCATTATGCATGCATCTCTTTACCAAATTTGAGTAAAATCTGAAAGTGAAGGGTAATTTTTATTTACTAATTCTTTGTGCTCTGAAGACATTTAACAGACTCATATTTAATGAGCCTTTTTTTTCCAGTCTAACAAATAAGCTGACTTTTTTTTCTATGCTCTATATTAAACCCATAAAATGAATATTTTTAAATAAAACTATATTCTACCCAGGTAGATCATATTTCTAGACCTCCATCATAAATGCTGAAACACATTCTTGTGGGTTGGTTCAGTGCTTCAAAACACATCATTGAAATTCTCTACATGTATATTATTAAACATCCCAATTTTTAAAGTAAAATTATGGAATTCTATAGGACAGAGACATATATATATATATTTTTATTTATCTTTATGTTTTTCTTTTAAAAGTTTTACTTTTAAAATTTTCTGTTGAACCAACAATAGTTAGTAAACATGCAAATCAAAAATAAACATACTTTAATAAAGATGAAAGACTTTTCTCTGAGCACCTCTTGGATCTATGTAAAATGTTGATTATTTTTTATGAATACTTTTTTTTTAACTCGAACAACTTCTAAAATCATGTCATGCCTTTTACCTCTTAGAAACTTTTAAAAATATTTCTATAAAACATATTTTCCTCAGTGTTTGGGCTTAGTATTGACTATTTCATTTTTTATTTTAATGAAAAAAATTATTTTGTATTGTTCACAACACCCACTTTATAATCCACTCTGATCTTGTCATTTCTCATACAAATATTTTAATGGTATCCCATAACTTTCAAGCTAAATTTAACTTGAGTGCTAGCATTACATTCAAGAACCTTCTTCAACTGGTTTTCTTCCTATTTTCTGATCAAATCACTTCCCACTCCCTAATCCTCATATTTTACACCCTAGTAATAAACTTTCTCAGTTACCAAGTCCCTTTGCACCTATGTATATCCCTGGAAGTCTTTCTACATCTTCTTTTATCACTCTGTATAGTGATTTTATTATTATCTGACACCCTACTTGATGGACAGTGAGTTCTCTGAAAGCAGGAAGCATTCCTCTTTGGACCACCCAGCAATAGTGGGTGCACAGTCAGTACTGGTAAAGGAATAAATAAATAAAATATAAGCATGCAATTCAGGCCTTCAGTGCTCTCTTTGCTAAGAGGTTCATCTCAACACTGTGCTTCCTAAGATGGTGAAAAAATCATTTGCAAACTAAATGACCAATTATGGAGAAGAGTTATCCATGAAAAATCCAGTTCATGGATTATTACCTTTAAAAATCAAGTCTATAAACTTCAGTTTACATTAATATAAAAATGTATTAAGGAAAGAAAGTAGAATACAAAATTGTATTAGATACTGAAAAAAATAATGCAGAGAAAAAAGCGAAAAATACATATATTTTCGTGCATTTTCTTTCACTAATAACATTTATTTTGGTATATGCATATGTACAAATGGAAAAATGAAACATACCACACCTTAAAATGTTCTTTCCTGTCAAACATATTCTAGAGGGTTTAAAAAGATAGAGGCATTGAGTACATCCTTACAGTATGGATACAGACAAGGGAAGCGGTGTCTTGAAGATCCCATAGTGCAGTGCTGAGGGCATGAGAGACTGTCAAACATATTCTAGAGGGTTTAAAAAGATAGAGGCATTGAGTACATCCTTACAGTAAGGATACAGACAAGGGAAGCGGTGTCTTGAAGATCCCATAGTGCAGTGCTGAGGGCATGAGAGTCGTAAGCTAGATGGACTTGGACTAAGTGAAGAACATAGAGTTGGCTTATTCACACTGGATATACTTAGGATTTCCAAAGAGCATGTTTAACTCTTCATTTGTTTCAAAGATCCAAAGATTTGAATCTTTGCATCCCCATTCTAGATTTTATTTCATTAATCCATCCACTAGATCAAACTAAATCCTAGAATAGTGCAGATTCCACACACAACCCCCCAATATTATAGAATGATACATCTCTAATGCCTCTGAAGACCAAGATCACTTAAAACAGGTCTTTTATGTCAAAAAGAACTTTATAGCAAACTGATCCATACTTCTGAGGTGTCAAAATAAATTTGAAACATTCCTTCAAATATTTTTAGATGTTTTAGAACTCTAATGCAAAGTAAACATTTATTTCATGAACACCTTAAAGTTTGAAAATAAAATGACTAGTGTCAATGGCCAATGCTAAGATACAAAATTATGCATCCATTCAAATTTTTCTAGAACTATGATTAGACTTTGAAAAGATTGTGATGAAAAGTGTGCGATAGCCTGTGTATATATGTTAAACTGGTAAAAAAAAATTTACTTAAAATCACCATCATTTATTAAATATTTTAAGATGATATTCCTTTTAAAAAAGAATTTTCATCTCTTAGGCTTCTCATATCTTATAATCACTGGCATTAATAAATTAATACAAATGCATAATGAATTAAGTTTAGTTTGCGCTACCATTTTAAAACTTAGTTCGAGATACTGATGCCAAAGATCATTACAATAGAAATTTCTCTATAAAACACTCAGTATCTGTTTAAAATTTCTTTTTCCCACTTATTACTGGCCATCTAATACCTTATAACAGATTTAGAAAACTAATTTATGCCAAACACTGAAATTTTATACTGCCCTGTAATATTTTTTTGCTCTTACTTAATATATTCCTATAAAGTAGAAGAGTGCTATTATTATCCCTCTTTGCTGTTGAAGATCAATTTTGCATGAATCTGTTTCCAATGTTCTGTGCTTTGAACTTACTCTCATTTAATTCATGAATATGCTGAAAGATTACAAAGCTCTTTCTGGCTATAAAATTGACTATACAAAGTCAGAAATGATGCGATTCTTGAAATCCTGTCCATCCACTTTATTTATGAACTGCAAAGGAAAATAATATCCCAAAGCCCAGAAATATCTTGGCATTGAAATGAATATGCGCCCTATTAACATAGAGATAATTGAAAACTGTTGACTAAACATAATGAAACAGAGTTGAGAGGGAAGGTCTGCTCAAGCACAAATCATATAGGAGTTGTGTATACATAGTGAGAAGGACTATTTTACAAAATCAGCCATTTGAAATAAAAATAAGGGCATATCTAAATTCTTTATTTAACAGAATACAAAGAAACATCTTTTTGAACCCAAAGAAAACCTAAATAATCTCTAGGAGACATTAAGTGGAAAGAAATGACATTAAGCCTACTGAGCCACTATCAAAGGCAGTACGATGGGAGGAATGAAGACCTAAACTCAGGAGTCATGAATTCTAATCCTGCCTCTACCCCTAAAGGGCCATGTAACCTTGGAAAGTCACTTAATCTCTATATGGGCACTTCCATTCTCTCATGGGGAGAATTTAGAAGTCATACTTAAGAATATTTAATATTCCTTCTGACTCTGAAACTAGAGGAATTTATAGTGAATTTCTATTCCTTAACACTTAGCGATTGGCACACATATTCTAAGAAGTAATTAATGCAATTTGGGGAAAAAAATTTAACCCTAAACAATTTGCTTTTTCAAACTCATGATTGACAAGTTCTGTATGTTTAACTGCTCCTAATGCAGCTTCTATTAGACCACAATTGCAGAAGAGGGAAAAACAAAATGAGGGTAATAGAATTCCCTGGGTGAGCATTTTCCTGTTTAGAGTTTTAAATGTAAACAGATTTCAATGACCACCTTGCAGCGCTAGAAGCTGAACCACCAGCCTGTCCATCACTTCACTCCCGCATTGCCCACCACCACCGCCACGGGACGAGGGCTGCTCAGTGGGGTTGTGGACATGACTAAGATCTCATCTGAGTTATTCTAAAGAGAAAACTGTAACTGTGTATTTTCATTTCCGATGTGTTTGTTTCTCTTAGTGTTTTTCTATTTGCATAGAGAATGTGAAGCACAGCCCCTTAAGTGAGATGGGCCTGGCATTAGTAAAGAATGGGTGGAGCAGAGGAACAGGAATTCGGGTGTACGTGGGACACCAGCAGAAAGGATGGGAGGAGAGTGGGCACAAGTCACATGGCCATAACAGGGTCCAGGGAGAGACATGGTCACTGAAAATTCCATTGCGGCAAGGATGACTGATAACATTTTCTAAATTGAGAAGGTGATTTGAAATCCTTCTGTGGTAATACCCTCGGCAGCAAGCGTGTTCTGTATAATCTAACGCTGGCCCTGCCCCCCACACTGTGCTTGCTCTGGAGGCCCCAGAGGGCCAGGTGCCCCAGGAGCCAGGTGACAACCCCAAAGCTCTGAGCACTCTGACAATGGCTCCTCCTCCCCAGTCTCTGCACTTTTGAACGTTCCCTGCAGCCTCCAGCAGGATGAGCATTTCTTGCTTATGCCCCAGTCCCTTTGGATCTAAAAACGGTGTGGGTGTCTGCGACCCTCACCACCACTGCCAGACCCTTCTCCCTTTCTTTTTCTTATGCCTCCAGGTTTGGGCCAGACTATGAATGCATTACCCTTCTTGTAGTCAAACACCGACATCTGGACCACTGACTGTCTTTACTCTAAGATTTTAGATCCTGGTTTATTGTTATTTTGTCTAGCACTGCTCCTGGTACAAGTTTTAGAATTACAGTACCTATTAGAATGATTCTTCCAACACCAAGTCCTCTCAGTTCATCTTCCCTTCTCAGCAATCTTGTTTTTTTAGCTTTATTTAAGCCACTGACTCCTCTGGTCTTTTTATTACCAGTAACTATAATCGCTGGCCCTCTTCCCTTCTCAGCAATCTTGCTTTTTTAGCTTTATTTAAGCCACTGACTCCTCTGGTCTTTTTATTACCAGTAACTATAATCGTTCTGTAATCTCAGCTCTACTTTCTATTATCATCTCTTATATTTTTAGCCCTTTATACTCTAACAATTCTTAAACCCCACCAGGCCCTATAATCCATCTTCTCTGTCTTTCAAGCCCCTCATATCTTTACTTTCCTCCTTATACAACTAAGCTCCATGGTCCACCATTTCCAGATCCTTACATG
>NW_007729782.1:213731-214959 GCF_000696425.1 Galeopterus variegatus | reverse complement strand
TCTTTACTTTCCTCCTTATACAACTAAGCTCCATGGTCCACCATTTCCAGATCCTTACATGCAACCTCAGGTCAATCACTCACTGCTCCCTTGTTTCACGCTGCAAGTGCACCTGCATGCTGTACATAGCTGGAGGGTAACACACCACAATGAGCATTGGTGTCACACTAAATTCATGAGCACTAACTTCAAGTGGCCCATTAGTGCTACCACACAATCAAAATACAGGGATCCATTTCATTCCTTCTCTCATTCTCTGTGACCACTTCGCATCTTCACTTTTCAAAACTCCAATACCTCCTTTTCCACCCTCACTCTCAGCAAGGTAGCCTTTATTGAGAAAATAGATGTAACCAGAAGAGTACCACCACAAGTTCCAAACACCTGTCTTTCCTTCTGTTACTACTGATGGGCTGCTTTGCCTGAAGCCAACTTCATCCCATCCTACCTGTATATTACTCCAACAATATTTTGCTCTCTGTTTTGCATTGCTAGTTTTCTGTTCTATTCAAGAAAATACACATTGGCAAACAATGATGTGTAATTTCCCCTCTTAAAAACAATAGATTCCTTTGACCCATATTCCCTTCCAGATAGATACTGCCACATTTCTGTTTTCTTCATTCAGCAACATTTCCTGAGTTACGTAGAGTCCTGTTCTCCAATTCTGCTATTTTCTCTTAAGTCCACTCACTTAATCTTTTGAGCCAAACACTTCGTTAAAATCAATTTTTCACAAGGTCGCCATTAACCTCCAAGTTTCAAATATAATAAATATAATATATTTAAATACAATACTTCTCAGTCCACATTATTTTTTACTTATTAGCAGCTACAGTGATTAAGCTGATCATTTAACTCTTTCTTCACCTGCCTTACAGAAGAGCATTCTCTCCTGAATGTGTTTTCTCCTCTGTTGCTGGCTACTCATTTTAATCTGTTTCCTGGTTTCTCCTCATTTCTCCAAACTCTAAATGGTAGAGTACACCAAGTCTCAATCCTCTAAGAGCTTCTCTCTCTCTTCGTTCACTTCTTTGGTGACTTCACCTAGTCAGTGTTTTTTATTTTTTTCTAATTTTTAATTAATTATTTATTATTAGCATTTTAATTATTACAAATTGTGATTTTTCTTTATATCCTTTAACCAATCTATCACTTCCTAAACCCACTCCCTCCTTTCCCCCCATCTCTAGTATCCTTAGGTATTTTCTCTCCTTCTGAAAGGTCA
>NW_007729782.1:212355-213441 GCF_000696425.1 Galeopterus variegatus | reverse complement strand
ACTCCCTCCTTTCCCCCCATCTCTAGTATCCTTAGGTATTTTCTCTCCTTCTGAAAGGTCAACGTATTGTTGTGGGCCTTCCTCCCTCCCTCTCTTCCTCCCTCCCTCTCTTCCTCCCTTCCTTCATTTCTTCTTTCCCTTCCTTTCCTTCTTAGTATCCAGTTATGAGTGAGAACATGTGCTATTTCTCTTTCCTTGTCTGGTTTATTTCACTTAACATAATTTTTTCCAGACTCATCCATGTTGCTACAAATGGCAGAATTTCATTCTTTTTTACGGCTGAGTAGTATTCCATTGTGTATATATACCAGATTGTCCTTATTCAGTCATCCATCAATGGACACTTAGGTTGGTTCCATATTTAAGCTATTGTAAATAGAGCTGTGATAAACATAGGAGCACAGGAATCCCTTAGACATGATGATTTCCATTTCTTTGGATATATACCCCATAGTGGGATTGCTGGATCATATGGTATTTCTATCCATAGTTGTTTGAGGAGCCTCCATACTGTTTTCCATAATGGCTGTGCTAATTTACAATCCCACCAACAGTGCAGAAGAGTTCCCCTTTCCCTAAATCCTCACCAGCATTTGTTATTCTTGGTCCTTTTAATAATGGCCAGTTTAACTGGGGTGAGATGATATCTCAATATGGTTTGGATTTGCATTTCTCTAATGACTAGTGATGCTGAGCATGTTTTCACATACCTGATGGCCATCTGTATGTTTTCCTTTGAAAAAATGTTTATTCTTCTCCTTTGCCCATTTTTTAATTACGTGATTTGTTTTTTTACTGTATAGTTGTTTGAGTTCTTNCTAGTGATGCTGAGCATGTTTTCACATACCTGATGGCCATCTGTATGTTTTCCTTTGAAAAATGTCTATTCTTCTCCTTTGCCCATTTTTTAATTATGTGATTTGTTTTTTTACTGTATAGTTGTTTGAGTTCTCTATATATTCTGGATATTAATCCCTTTGTTGGATGTATAGCTTGCAAATATTTCCTCCCATTCCATGGGTTGTCTTTCTGCTCTGTTGATTGTTTCCTTTGCTGTGCAGAAGCTTTTTAGTTTGACATAATCCC
>NW_007729782.1:210220-211426 GCF_000696425.1 Galeopterus variegatus | reverse complement strand
CAAGCGGCGCACTGTAGCAGTGTGCCACCGGGCCGGCCCAGGATTTTCTATATATAAGATCATGTTGTCTGAAAACAGGGACAGTTTGACTTCATCCTTTCCAATATGGATGCCCTTTATTTCTTTCTCTTGGCTGATTGCTCTGGCTAGTACTTCCAATACTATGTTAGATAGGAGTGGTGAGAGTGGGCATCCTTGCCTTGTTCCTATTCTTAAGGGAAAAGCTTTCAGCTATTCCCCATTCAGGATGATATTGGTGATTGTTTTGTCATAAATGGCTTTTATTATGTTGAGATAATTTCCTTCTATACCTAATTTGCTGAGAGTCTTTACCATGAAGTGATGTTGAATTTTGTTGAATGCTTTTTCTGCATCTATTGAGATAACCATATGGTTTATGTCCTTGATTTTGCTTATGTGATGTATCACATTTATTGACTTGCATATGTTGAACCATCCTTGCATCCCTGGGATGAATCCTACTTGATCATCGTGTATAATTTTTTTAATATGTTGCTGTATTCTGATTGCTAATATTTTGTTGAGGATTTTTGCATCTATGTTCATCAAGGACATTGGTCTGTAATTTTCTTTTGTCATCATATCTTTGTATCTTTTCTGATCATAATGGGTTAAAACTGGAAATCAATAACAAACTTCCAGAAACTATACAAGTGTATGGAAACTAAATAACAGACTCCTGAATGACCTATGTGTCCAAGAAGAAACTAAAAAGGAAATAAAAAATTTGTTGAAACCAACAAAAATAAAGATACAGCATACCAAAATATGTGGGATACTGCAAAAGCAGTACTAAGAGGGAAGTTTATTGTATAAATGCTTACATCTGAAGAATGGAAAGACTTCAAATAAATGACCTAACACCATGCCTCAAAGAACTAGACAAACAACAACAATCCAATCCTAAAAGTAGTAGATGGAAATAAATAATTAAGATCAGGGCAGAATTAAGTGAAATAGAGACCTAAAAAACAACACAAGAGATCAATGAAACAAAAAGTTAGTTTTTTGAGAAGATAAATAAAATGGACAAACCATTAGCTAGGTTACAAAAAAAAAAAAAGAGAGAAGACTCAAATAACAAAAATCAGAAGTGAAAAGGGAGACATTACAACTGATACCAGAAAAATACAAAGAATCATTAGAGATCATTATAAACAACTGTACACCAACAAATATGAAAAC
>NW_007729782.1:208686-210097 GCF_000696425.1 Galeopterus variegatus | reverse complement strand
ATTGAACCAAGATGAAATAGTAAACCTGAACAGACCAATAACATGTAATGTGATTGAAGCACTAGTCAGAAATCTTCCAACAAAGAAAAGCCATGACTGGATGACATCTAGTCAGCATTTAAAAATATATCATCATTATATTGCACATCTCTAGCCTGAATGCCAGACTTATATACCCAACTGCTTACTTGACATCACAGTTAGATACCCATTAGGTGTCTCAAACTTACATTGACAATCAAACTCCCTACTAATCTTCCTAATCCTAATCCTATTCCATAGACTTTCCTATGTAAGTCAATGGTGACTTCATCCTGACAGTTGCTTGGCAACAACCATTACAGTCATTCTTGACATGTCTCTTTCTCTCATATTCTACATCTTGCCTACCAACATAATCTATTAGCTCTACTTTCAAAACACATACCGAATCTGATCACTTCTTCCCACCTCAATTGCTACCACAGTGGTTCAACTACTATTATCTCTGTTCTGTATTATTGTATCCTGGATCCTGGCTGATCTACCTGCTCCACCCTTTTCCTCCATTCATTCTAGGCTCAACTCAGAAATGGAAATAACTTTTTAAAAGCATACACCAGAATAAGTCAGTCCTCTATTTCGACCTTCTGATAGTGTCCCACATCACTCAGAGTAAAGAAGGGCCATACTGGCATTCTTGCTATTCCTTGAGCATGCCAGCCCTACTCCTGCTGCAGGGCCTTTGCTAGAACTCTCTTTCCTTAGATACCCTCAAAATTGGTGCCCAGCCATATCCCCTTCATGTTTTTAACCAGTGTGATCTCACTGTGGCTTCTTCTGACCACTATGTTTAAAACTGCACCTACCCCTTCTCATCTTCACAACTCCATTTAATTCCCCTCTCTTTATTTTTACCTAGAGTAATTATCACAATTTGATACAATAATATTTTGCTCATATGAGTGTTTATTTTCTTTCTCCTGCCCCCAAACACACTCCTCCACATGCTAGTCTCTTTTTGTAACTTCTCTACTTCTGCTGTGGTAACATTTAGGCTATGTATATCAACAGTTTCTTTGCCCAGAAAACTAAATAGATGGTTCACTTCTTTGCATAAACCAGTTTATATTATATACACAGTATAAATGTATATGTTTTACTTTTGCATAATTTGTTTCCTTTTAACCTTAGAGAGACTCTGTTACCAAAGAGCTATAGAAAATTTCTTATTAAGTGGAAATAAGAACTGAAATAATATACCTCTGATGCACATGGATACAAATGGAAGTTGGAAGTCTCATGGCCTGGAATATTACCTTGACCTCATTATTAACTGATTTTGTGGTAACAACAATCCCTTAAACTGCCGGACACAACTGTCTCATCAGTAGTATAAAGGGGTAGCATTACATGATTTCCTAGTCTCACA
>NW_007729782.1:204450-207589 GCF_000696425.1 Galeopterus variegatus | reverse complement strand
GGACACAACTGTCTCATCAGTAGTATAAAGGGGTAGCATTACATGATTTCCTAGTCTCACATTTCATGCTGAGCTAATTTTGCTCTTTTGCCTTCTCAACCTCTAATATAAAAACAGAAATAGAAAACCTTTGAGCACAATTTCAGAATGCTTCTAAATTTATTAATAGTGACAAACTCTAAAAAAATAGCAAACAAAAGGAATTAGGGAAATTGAATTATTTTCCTCATATGTTCTATATATTTAGCTTACTATGCAGACAACTCAGACGCAAACTCAACACTGGTCTGTCAAAGCCCTCTTACGTTCAATTCAGGTATGCAATTCTTGTGGGCAGGTTACTTTACAATTTAGAACTTTAAAAATTTTATAGAAGTAATACAGTGCATATACATTATATAACAACCTGAATGGTGTCTTGGAAAGATCCTGCAAACAAATACATTAATATTTATGCAATGTGATGCAATGCATAATCATATTAAGTATGACATGTACCAACTTATAGATTTTCTTCAGTTCAAGTCAGATTTTGCCACAAAGTGGTTCAGGTGTTTAGCCACCAAATATGTCACAAAAAACTTTCACTTTCCAATACCTTATGGATTTTGGAATAGCAGATTAGGGATTTTGGATCTGTGTTAATTATCCACAGTTAATCAAAAATAACTGCTCTTTTGTAAAGAAGAATATTTAAAAATCTTTCACCTCCTCCACACGTGGCATCGCAATCTTCCCAGCCTGTGTGTGTCCACATGAACAGGGGGTCAGGTGCTTTAGAGCTCTGATTCTCTGGAAGAGGGTCTGATGGGATAATGTATTCATAGTGAAGACCATAATTCTGATCTTGAAACAGGAGCACCTACAGTATATAAAAATGATCAAGGAGGATAGGTCAAACTAGAGCACACTTAATGTGAAACATAAAACTGAGAATAACGATACCTTAAAATGTTTACTGTATGGTGTGCATGCTTCCTTAATGCACAGTAGAAATGTGACATTTCTCTTAAATGTTGAAATTGTCATGCTTTGGAAAAGACTGGAGCTCAAAACTTGCCTATAAGCTAAAGACATCATGAAGAAAAGCCTACTTGAATGAGGTCAGAGGCAGCAATAATTTTCTTTCAGCCTGATGTACTGGACAGGCTCCCAAAGCATGACAAGTATTAGGCAACTTTAGTAGGGGCTGGGGGTGGTGGGAGTAGTGATAGGAATATGTGTCCTATTTAACATCAAGATACAACCTCAAATATAATATCAAATGTAGCCTTTCCACTCATATAAAAAGGAAAGATGGTCAGGAAGTTCCTGAGTCAGCAGAGAAAGATGAAAGAAGATTTGGGGGATCACTGCACACCATAAGAGTGGAGAACGTCTAAGCCAACTGGAAGACAAGACTTTTATTTCATGTTTGCTTACAGTTAACTTTAATTTTGGCAGTTATTGATTTTCCATTAGTAGTAAAGACTGTTTCTTTTGAAAATAAATTTATGTTAAAAATCACTATTTAATAAATATTAACTTCATAACTGCATAGTTATGCACATATATGTAAGCAAACAGTTCAATAAACCATAAAAAAATGTATGGGAATGACTGCACTTTGGGCTACACTGGACCGAACTACAAGCAGGAATCATGTCTCTTTTGTCCTCTACGGGTACCCAGAGCCAAGCTCAGAACTGGATCATTATGGACACTCACATATACAGAAATATACAAACACACACACCCATTTTTAAATGAGAAAAAGAATGAATGATAATATATATTTATTCCATTTTCAGAAAATATGTCAAACAACCCCATGAAATGTATCACTTCCATGTATCTAAGGACCTATGGAAGCAATCAATATAATTCAATGTGACACAAAATCATATATGCCTAAATGTTTAAATTAAGCTAAAATATTAGGAAGTTTTGTTCAAAATTTAACGTATATCAAGGTCATTGTAATTCTAGGCAATTCAGAGTTAATACTCCATGGAAAAAAATTTAAATGAGCTCAAGGTTAAAGATCTGAACATCTCTATTTTCTTTACTTTTTCTCAAAGTTTTTGTTCAATATATCAACCAACCTACTAGGAAATATTTTGATGTGTGGATTGAGGAACTACTGTATTGACTTTATAAAAACAACTATATCAATAATAAAAATAACAGTTTTTAAGTTCACAAATGCGTAACATATTGGGTATTATTTCTAAGTACATCGCAGTGCTTATTTTGGCTTAAACATCTCATTCGATATTGCCAATTATAAGTTACTTTAAGCCTAATGAGTTTAAAGAGAGAGAGAAAGAGTTTAAATGAGTGGTTTAAAAAATTACTTACCTTGTTTATGGTTATAATCAGACTATTACAGTTACATAGTTTTTAAATTGATGAAATGAACATATAGATAACAGCTATTTGCCAACTTCTTTAATTACATGAAAACTTGTCTATTTTTCCTAATAAACTACCTTTTCATTGATAGAACTTTACATTGTCTTTGAATATCTAATGCCACTTAAAATACAGACATTGGCTACAGAACCATTAGCTCTTTCTTACACCATTTGGATTTGGCAGTATTCTTTGCAAAAAAGGAAAGCATGACCATGTTACAATTGAAGGGCACATACTGAGCACGGCAGCAGCAACTGCCTTTCAAAATTCAGTACCAGCTTTCAATCTGTAATAGTCATTAAAGAAAAATATCTTAGAAGTGCAGTTCCCCTTGGATTACTGAATAAACCTAGGTCACATAGATGCCTTCTTTTAGATATAGTTCACTGACTTTAATTATGCTTCAAGCTTCCAGGAAAATCCTTGGTAATTACCAGTCAGATTAAGGATCCTGCAGCAAAGAAATGCCCTCTGCCCAACACTGAGGTCTCATGTATACTGTTAAGATTTTGAATTAGAGACACAGTAAAAGAGCCTTGGTCTTGCTCCATTAAAAAAAAAAAGAAAGTAGGTTACACTTGTATAAGGCAGGAAAACATGGCATTTTCTGCAACTCAATCATTAAAAATATGTTTGCTACTGATAATGTTGTTATTATAAGTGACTCAATAACAGAAGGAGCCAGACATTGTCCACATGACGTTGATTTAGTTTAGTTGAGTTTTTTTTTTTTTGGGGGGGG
>NW_007729782.1:194589-203795 GCF_000696425.1 Galeopterus variegatus | reverse complement strand
TTTTTGGGGGGGGGGGTTCTCTTTCTCTAGATGGCACGGGGCAGAGTAGAGCTTCCAAATGAAATTAAATCATATGATCCAAAGGAATTGTGATGATAGAAACAAAATAATTAGTCAAAGTATACATACATTTATGATCCGAGGCAGTTTAGTATAAAAACCTATGATCTAAGCTTTATATCAGAGAGGTAGCATAGAAGAGTGATTAAAACCTGATTTATTTACTGCTAAATAAGTTATTGCACAACATTGCACACTGCTTAACTTTTCTTGTACTTAGTTCTTTATAATCTGTAAAATGGAGTAATAATAATATATATTACATAGGATTATTGTGAGGACCAAATGCTGTAATGAACATAAAGCGCTTTTGGACAGTGTCTGATTCTTCATGTTCAATACATGGTGAATATTATTATTTATTAAGATTTGGGACAGAAGGTACACACTCTGCTCACCTTGCTCCCTTTATTCCTGTTGGTAAAACATATCGATTGCCAATGTAAAAAACCTTGTAACTCAAACTGTGGCGTGTGAACCAGGAGTACTGGCATCAGGCGGAGGCTGGTTAGGAGTGCTTATCTCAGGCCCCACCTCAGACCAAATGAATCAGAACGTGCATTTTAACAAGAACACCAGGTGATTTGCAGGCACATTAAAACAGCAGAAGAAAATGGGCCAACCTGTGATGTGAACCTCTGGCTCCTAGACTAGCAACACACATGTCTCCAATTGAAGGCAAATTCAGCTTAAATCGTGTGGAGATATTAAATAATGTGGCATACCACACTCCAAATATACAGTCAATTGATCGTGTTTTAGGGTTGCTTTATGTGTGGACGTAAGGAGGTGTTGAAGTGTCTGAGTTCTAGACTTCTTTTTGCCACTAGGATGGAAAACTCACACCAGCTGTGTAGTCATTCCTCTGGCTCACGTGCCATTGGCACTGACTGCCATGGTCAAGGTCAAAAGGGGCATGTGGCCCTGCCACTAGCCTGGACAGAGTCCCATCATCCTGATTCTTTCCCTCCAAACTCTATCCTGACTCATACCTAGTCTTTTACTACATGGTAAAGAAACTAATCGCAAACATTCAAATTTTCCTGTTGTTTAAAGGAATCCATAAACCTAGAGAGAAAATATAACAGGGTAACTGGGAGCAATGTTAGATATATTAGCCAAATTCTTTTCTTTTCCCCAGGCAGAATAACATTATATCAAAGTCATTTTATACAGACTCACACAATGCCCATTTCATTGATGTACGAAATGCTATGATTAGCCACACTATATTATTCTCCTCATGGACATCCACTCTGGTTAGTAAATGCATGCTTTTAGGAAAAAGTTGTTCCTTATTCCTATGTAATTCTTCTCTACTTTGAGTCTGGGAATTCCCTCAAATATTTTGCTCCTCCTGTAATAACTGTTGTTTTTAGACATCATGATTTAAGATATTTTGAAAACCCTAAAATCCACCTCTTAAAAAATTTTAAATAGCTATCTGACAATTCAAATTTGAAAATAGATAAGAGAAGTTGCAGTAAGAAAGTCTTTTGCCATGAGACACTGATGATGCAATGTTACCGATTCATTCCCTCATACCAGAAGATGTAAAGGTGCTGTAGTAGGACCTTTGGCAGAGATCTTCTCCCAGAGGCCTCGTCTTACATAATGGACAGTAGTTCCAGCTAAATTGAATGCGCCAGAATGTTCAATCTTCCAATCACTATTAATAGATTGTTTGCCAGCATCTCGGAGAGCTATAAAGAGATTCAAAAATATTATGAGTATTAACAAGTCACCATCACTGATCAATACCCACTTCACATTATTTCATTAAAAGCATTCAATTCATTTCTAAACTGAGTCTACACTCCCTGATGAAAGACATGAGACATCTCTTCTTAGGAAATGTCCATAATCATGGCAAATGCCTCAAGCTTGCCTTCAAGTTGTCCACAATTCCATAGTCACATTTATCTCTGCCTCATCCAATCCCCTTGGACGCTTGATATCTGTACCCATTATTTTGGCCCTTAGTCATTCATTCCTTTTTTTTTTTTTTTGGACTTTTTTTTCAATTTTTAAAATTTTGTCACTACACAATGTAAACATTTTTTATGTCCCTTTACCAGTTTATTTATTCTTTAGCACATTCTTATGTTAAGGCTGTGTGTCTCTGTCTAATCTATCTAATGACCCTATGAACATTGTGAAGGCTGGAACTACATCTTACACATGCTCTGTATCTACTGTGCCCATTCAGAAAAGAGCGTGATTAAGGAAGGATCATTAAACACCATGTTAACTAACAGATCAAAATGACTCCAATGTTTATTGTAGCTCTATTTACAATAGCTAGGCAATGGAACCAACCTAGATGTCCGTTGATGGATGACTGGATAAGGAAATTGTGGTATATATACACAATGGAATACTACTCAGCCATAAAAAAGAATGAAATTCTACCACTTGCAGCAACGTGCATGAGCCTGGAGAAAATTATTCTAAGTGAAACAACCCAGGTACAGAAAGAGAAATACTGCATGTTTTCACTCATAACCGGGAGCTGAATTCATAAATGAACAAATGAACAATAAAGTGATACAAAGAGAAAGAAAGAAAAAACAACAATCACAGTAATATGTTGAACTTTTAGAAAACTACAGGTGGAAAAGGGGAGGGGAGTGGGAAAGGGAGGGGAGCTAATGAGGAATTGGTTAACAGACAGAAAGAATGATTGCATATTGTAATGATGAATAAGCTAACTATACTGATCTAACCACCACACATTGTACACAATTATTGAAAATCAATGTTGTACCCCACATGTATGTATAATAAAAAAAACAAAGGAAACCCAAGTTGATTTTCATAATGGTTGCATCATTTTATGCTCCCATAACATTGACTGAGAGTGCCCATTTCTGAACACCTTGGAAGTAACTTTCTCTTACATAACATTTAATCATGATTGAATAATTACGCATCAAGTGTCAGTATACTCAAACAATACTCAAAGTTCTGGAACCCCCAAAACGAACAACATAGATATGTTCTCTGGCCTTATTGCAACTTATAATTGAACTGGAGAACCAGACATTCAAGTAAATAACTAATTTAACATGCTGACACTTGTGGAGGAGGAGTTGAGAAAGGCTTGTCTGAAGGATGTTATTTAAAACTGAAGAAGTTAGCTAGGGGAAATAAGAGAAGAGAAAGAGCATTCAAGACCGAGGGAACTACAAATGGAAAGGTCTTAAAGCTCAGCTTGATCAGGATCAGGAGGGAAGTGTGTATGGAGCTAAACGTGCTAAAGCAGACCATGAAGGGATAGCCTGGAGAGGTGAAAATAGTCAGATCTTATAGGCCTCGTTAGTACTTTGAGGGTTTTCCTAAGGGGGAAAAATGTAAAACTTTATTTTATTATGAGAAAAAAATAGACGGTGTAGAGTAAATTTAGATAGCGAAGACAGGATATAACAATAAACATAGCAGCCCAATTGAAAGTAATGGTGGCTTGGATATAATTTGTGGTGGAGAAAAATCACAATGCATTTAGGAGTGAAATTGATAGAATATGGTTGTGACTTAGTTGTCCTGGGAAAAAGGAAGTGTCAAGCAGGATGTCAGATTGCTAGGATAAAAAGATAGGTGGGTTATGATGGTAAGTAATAGGATGGGAAAATCTATCAAAAGAACATGATTGAAGAGAAATATCAGAAGTTAAATTTTGAACAATCTAGTTTTTAAATTTTTTAAAAGGATCTTTTTTTATTGTTACTGAAGATTTGTTTTCATTTGCTTATTCGTGACTTGCATTTTTTAATATATTAGGGTATTTCTGCCCCACTGGTGGACTTTCTGGTGCTTGTATTCTCATTATTACAAGCAATGTATTTATGAAATTATTGAAACTTATCTCATTAATCTTAATTTCCATCAAATAATACTTATATCATGTACTTGATATAAAGTCTAAAATAATGTTTCAATTGAAATGTTAAACAAGCAAGCATACATATTGTCAGATTTATGAAAAAAATGTAAGTATTCATTTTTGCTTTGAATTTTAAACCTGAACAGGAAATATATTGACAGAAAACTCTCAACATTTTGCAAATAGCTATTGCTATCTATAAGTGGATATACTTCAGACAATACTAAATTGAAAAAAAATTAATGATTCTTCCTAAAAGATAAAGTATTTCCTTGCAATAACCAAAAGTCTATTAAATATTTTGAGGAATCTTTTTGACTTAGATTTGTACTGTGGTCAGTACAATCCTGATTTTTTTCCCTGCATTTCAACACATCTCCAGGACATAATTATAAATGAATATTTTCTGAAAATCTCTACTAAAAATGCCTTAAACCCTCTGGAGACGGCTAGAGTTGGTATTTTTGGCATTCAGCACTCCCCAGAAAATGACACACACATGTACCTGAAAACTCACACAATTTATTAGCTTAATAGCAACCTCACATGAAGAACTAGTACTTTGGGTATGTGATGTTTCTTGATTCTTGTTTTTAATTCATTAACTTTGAAAATGTGTTTTTGGAAATCCTTCTGGCTGTGACCGAGTAACTGGAATTGCACTAGCTCTCCCAGTGTAAACAACTAGAAAACTAGGCAATGTACAAGAAACGACTGTTCTCAGATATTGGACAACTGACAATAATTATCCCTAAGAGAAGGAGAACAAACGAGATGATTTCTAAAATTGCCTGACTTTCTTCCTGAAGATATGTACCAGACCCCCCACTGGGAAGTGAAAGTCCTGCAAAGCACAGATGATGAAGGCTTCAGTGAAATGAGGACACAGAGAATGGAGTTAAAATTGGCTAAGCATCTGGAATGTGTTTTGTGGAGTACTGGAGAAGAGTAAGATACAGAGAAGGAGCTCCAAAAAATCTGCACAGGGGTTCCTTTGAGCCTGTGGCTGAATACTAAACTGCAGAAACGTAGGGCAAACCTCCTCAAAGCTGGGAAAACTACATGGGAACTCTGAACTGTGTAACTCCTGGAGCTTGAGTAGGGATGGAAGACATATGAGTTCTATGCAATCTGGATAGTGAGATCTTAGTAAACAAAGAATTTACTAAGTGGAGAACCTAAAAGGACACATATAAAAAATGAGGCTAAACTAGTCCTAGAGTAAAGACTACTCTAGATCCACCTGAACAGAGCTTTATTAAAGCTTCAAGAAGTCCAACTGATCAGCAAGTAAATTCACAGCCTAGCAAAATGAAGCTCAACACTCAATAATAAAGAATAACAAAATACAGTCATTCATAAAATAAAATAAAAGTAAAGTAAAATAAAATATGTGTCACATTAATAGTTTCCAGCACCCAACCAAAAATTACTAGATCTGTGAAGAAGTCTTAAAATGTCTTAATTATAATCAGGGGAAAAATCATTCAATGAAATAAAACTCAGAAATAATAGATATGATGTAACTAGTAGACCAAGACTTTTAAACGGCTGTTATGAATATGTTCAGTATGCATAAGAATTTAAAGAAAAACATGTAATATTGAAGAGTAATGGAAACTATAAAAAATAAGCACATCAAATTCCTCAGAATAGAAAAATACAATATCTCTAACAAATTCACTGCATGGGCTTAAGAGCAAACTAGGCATTGTGAAAGAAGTCAGTGACTTGAAGACAAACTAATAAATTAGAAACTAAGTGGAGTACAGGGAGAAAAAAGCCTGGAAGAAATGAGCAGAACATTAATGACCCATGGGAAATACCTGGTAGACTCACATACGTATAACTGGAACCCCAGAAAAGGCTGTGGGGGTATACAAATTATTTGAAGATACAGGGCTCAAAAATTTTCCAAATTTGATAAAAATGATAAGCCTACATCTCTAAAAAGTAAAATGTTACCTGATATAGTTTGAATATGTTTGTCCCCCCTAAAGGTCATACTGAAGTCTAATCCCTAATGTGGCAGTGTTGGAAGGTGTTTGGCTCATGGGGACAGATCCTCATGAAAGATTAATGCCCTTCCTGGGGTGGGAGGGGTGTATGTGACTGAGGTCTCACTCTATCAGTTCCCACAAGAACTGGTTGTGAATTGGAGCCTGGCACCTCCCCTCTCTCTCTTTCTCTTGCTCTCTCCATGTGATCTTGTACCCACTGGTTGCCTGCTGCTTTCTGCCATCAGTAGAAGCAGCCTGAGGCCTGCACTAGATGCAGCTGTCCCAGAATCGTGAGCCAAATAAACATTTTTTCTTTATAAATTACCCAGTTTCAAGGGTTCTGTTATAGCAATACAAAAATGGACTAATACAGAACCCATGTAGAATAAGCACAAAGACAGCCATACAAGGTACATCATAATCAAACTGCTGGAAACCAACGATAGGGAGAAAAATCTTTAAAGTGGCCAAAGAGAAAAAGGCACATTATATACCAGGGTAAAAAGATTTTAAAATTCACTGGATATGCCGTCAGAACTAATGCAAGCCAGAAGACAATAAAATATCACCTTTAAGGTGATAAAAACAAGGCACAATAAAGCAACACAAAATCTAAATAAAATTTAGAATTCTATATCTAGTGAAAATATACTTCAGACGTGAAGGCAAAATAAATATATTTTCAGAAGAACAAAATCTGAAAAATTCTGTTGCCAGCAGACTTGCTCTACAAAAATTTTAAAAGATGTTCTTCAAAAGATAATGGTTCCAGAGAGAAACAGGTGTCTATGTGAAGGAAAAAAGAATGTTAATACTGGTAGATGTAAAAAAATATATAAACTATTTGTTCTTATTAAAAAAATTATTTATAGTATAATATTTAAAGCAAAATGCTTACAATGTATTTTGATGTTTAAAACATGTAGTAATAAATTGATTATATGAAATGTGGAAATAAAATGCATAATAGCATGAAAGCGGAAAGGGGGGAAGTACACTGCTTCAAGGAGCTTACATTATATGTAAAGTGGTATAATATAATTTGAAGGAGACTGTAATCAGTTAAAATGCATATTGTAAATCCTAGAGTAACCATTAAAAATATAAAACAAGAGCTATAGCTAATAAGCAAATAAAATAAAATACTAAAAAAAAATCAAAAGAAAGAAAGGAATAAAGAAGAGATGGAACAGATAGAAAACAAATCTAATGTGTCCATAATTATAGTATATTTAAATGAACTAAGGGCATTGGTTAAAAGAAATTGTCAACCTAGAAAATGATAAAACCTCACTGTATTTAATATACAAGAATGCACTTTAAAAACACATAGGTTAAGAAGTAAAATCAGTGATCTAAGTTTCCACTTTAGAATAGAAGGAAAAGAGAGCAATTTAAACCCAATGTAAATAGAAGAAGACAATAAAAGAAGATGATAAAGAGCAGAAGTCAATTAAATAGAAAATAAGTTAACAACAGAGGCAATCAATAACACCAAAATTGGATATTTGAAAAGATCAAATAACTGATAAAAGTCTAGTTTGACTGATTAAGAAAAAAAGAAAAGCACAAGTTAACAATATTAGGAATAAGAAATGAAATGTTGTTCCTTATAGACATTATAGTGTAATGGGTAAATGTTATAAACAACTTTAGTCCAATAAATTTGATAAGGTAAGTGAAATGGATTAATCCTTGAAAACACCAATTATAAAAACTGACACAAGAAGAAAAAAATCTGAATAGTCTTATATTTACTTGTATGTTAAATACACTAAGTTGGAATTGAAAAACTTTCCCACAAAGAAAATTTCAATATTCAAATATTTAAGTAAAAACATTACTAGTCTTCCACAAAATGTACTATAAAATAGAAAAAGAGGGGCACAGTTTCTTCGAATGTACCAGACAAAGTTATGTTTCTTAAGGTGGATAATATAAATATGTTCATTGTACCATTTCCCATTAGTTAAGAATACTCATTTGTGTCTATTAAATATTGAGGAAAATTACGTTTTTATATATTCTGGACATGAGTTCCTTTGAAGTTAATTTTATTGCTATTTTCTCTGAGACTTTGAGTTTTCTTTTTATTTTCTTAATCGTGTATTTCTAAGAGCAACAGATTTGCTATTAATGAAATCCAACATATCTTCTTTTCTTTTCCTTTTTTTTTAGGGTTAGTAATTTTGCACTTACAGTGTAAAATCATTGGTTACCACAAGGTCATGAAGATTTTCTCTTCTGTTTTCTTCTAGAAGTTTTAAGAGACTTAGCTCTTTTGTTTAGATCTCTATTCATTTTGAGGCAATTTCTGTGTGGGAGGGAGGGGCCAATGTTCACTTTTTGTTTTCTATGTAAATATCTAGTCATTCCAACACCGATTGTTTATAAGACTATTCTTTCCCCACTTCTTGACGTCAACACCTTGGTTAGAAGTCAGTTCGCTCCATATCTGTGTGCTTAATTTCTCGCTATGATGATGAACTTATCAATTGTTCTTTGTCAATTTTTGCTTTAAAGCTCTTCTTGACGTCAACACCTTGGTTAGAAGTCAGTTCGCTCCATATCTGTGTGTTTAATTTCTCGCTATGATGATGAACTTATCAATTGTTCTTTGTCAATTTTTGCTTTAAAGCTTTGAGCTACATTTCTGAGTTCACATAATTTTTAAAATTATAATATTTTTTCTGATGAACTGAATTATTTTACAATTATTTTGTGGCTTTTTTTTTTAAAACCTCAAGCAATGTGTTTCACTTTAAAATAAGTATTGACTTACATTACTATGGTTACGCCAGTAACTTTTTGGTTTGTATGTTTCTGGTATAGTTTTCTATTCTTTGATATTCAGTATTTGTGAATCTTATGTTTTACATATGTTTCTTACAAACATCATACACCTGGATCGTTTTCAAAATTTAATCTGATAATTTTTGTCTAGCTACAACTTTTGTTTTTTTATTGGAACACATTTGATTGTACATATCTGTGGAGTACGGCATTGATTATCAGTACCAGTGTGCAATATATAAATTTTATTCCTTAAATGTTTATTAATATTGTTGGTATATTTTGATTTATTTATGCCATCTTATTTTGTGTACTTTTTTGCTGCTTGATATGTTGGTTATTATTGGTTGATTGATCATTTTAAATATCATTTCTAAAAGTTTTATTTGGTTCTTTAAAAAAATGTGTTTAGTAAATTTTAGTCTTATTCCTATTCTTAAATTCCTCTTTTATGTGTTTAAACATATATA
>NW_007729782.1:183548-194284 GCF_000696425.1 Galeopterus variegatus | reverse complement strand
TGGTTATTATTGGTTGATTGATCATTTTAAATATCATTTCTAAAAGTTTTATTTGGTTCTTTAAAAAAATGTGTTTAGTAAATTTTAGTCTTATTCCTATTCTTAAATTCCTCTTTTATGTGTTTAAACATATTAACCATAATTATTTTTATATTTTCTGTATATGATACAAATTTGTATGTCTGATTCTGCTCTCCCTTGTTTTTACTGTTTTGCTCATTGTGTCCGTTTCTTTTTGTGTTTTCTGAACATTCTGTTTACTATTGAATTATATTTTCAGCTTCACAAAAAATTTTGAGGCCTGGTTTGAAGGTGCACATCTTCAAAAAGATTTGCATTTACATATGTCAATCTCCTTGGTAACCACATTAAAATAAATATTGTCTTGAGGGTTTTGGACTTCATAGTTACGGTAAATTGGTGCTGCAAATCCATATGAAGGTTTGCTTAGTGTGACAAATTCTCAGGGAAATTGATTTTCTACCTCCACCTAACACTAAAGTTAATATAGACACATTTCCTTTCTTTTCCTTTTGTGGTAAAAATGCAGTTTTATCTCTCCTGCACACTAAGCTTATAGTGCACTTCAGAGGTATTAAGGACTGAATGCCTGTGTCCCCCCAAAATTCATATGCTGAAACCCTTCCTTCTAACGTGATGTGATGGTATTAGGAGTCCCTTGTATACAAAACTGCAGGCAAGGTAAGTTCACCCATATAACCTTTTTGAGATTTTTAAAAATCATAAGCTATAATGATTCTGTAAAGATGTAACATATGGTCTGCCTATCTGAGGTACTCTCCACTTTAGGCTTTTTGATAAATTATTAACAAAATAATAATGCCACAGTCTTCAGAAAAGCAGATAATAATTGCAAATAAGAATACAATTCAAAGAGAGAGTAATGAAAAAGAATAATTGTATTAGAGGGGGATTAAATGTCTCCTGTGAAATAATATATAGTTTGTGTAGACAATTTAATTTAAGAATGATTGGTTTGCCAGGGTTCTATTTTCCTTTCTTTTTGCTAAAGCAATTTCAGATGAATACTTCCAATGACTTCCTTCCTGTGCCTAATTTATGATATGTATCCACTTGCCAGGTCTTTAGGCTTGAAATCTAGGATTTTAATCCTGTGTCATTTTTTTCCCTCCAAACTTGCCCCTCATCCATATATCCTACATCAGTAAATGACACCACTACTTGCCAGAAACCTAGAAGTCACCCTTGAATCTTTATCCTCTATCATACTCACATCCATTTTGCCACAAATTCTATCAGTTCAACTTCTTCAATGTCTCTGGAAGCCACTGGGTTTTTCCCATTCCTATTCTCTTTATTGGTTTACACAACTGGTCTCTCTGCCTCCATTCTCGCACCCTTCCACTAATTCATCAGGATAATTAATTTTTTCTGTTAAGCAAGTAAAAAAACTTAGTGGGCTCTTGAATAAACACGGTAACATATTAGTATTTTCAACATTGATTTAATCTCCAGAGTAGCTTTCACGCTGTTTAAGAGCACAGATGCTGGTTTTTTTTAAGTCAAATAAACAACCCCGCTAACTTAGTCTCACAAGAGAACTGACAGCAATGAAGGCCATGTCTGTCTCACTTAAGACAGATATGTGATTCAAGTTTTAAATTGAATGGTCTCTTAATAACAAAAAGTGATAGGTGATTTATGTTTAGAGGTCTGTAATAGGGAAAGGAGATAGGATTTGGCAGAACTGGGTAGCAGTGATTAGAAAACAGTCATTTCATGATTTATATCCTCCAGAGTTAATGCTATGTAACAAATTGATCACATTAGTTCAAAAGGGAGAGAAAAGAGGCTATGTGGAGGAAGTTTAAGGAAAATGTGTTCAAATATGATATGGACTTTAAAATCATGAGCATATAAGGCAATGATTAAAAAAAAGGAAAAAGTGAAAAAGAGGCAGCGTGGTTCAGTGCCTAAGAACAAAGACACTATGGCCAGACTCCTTGGGTTCAAATCCAGGATCACAGCTTCTTAGACATGTGACCCTGGACAAGAAACTTAAACTCTCTGTTCCTTTATTCCCTGATTTTAAAAATTGGTAAATCAGTAGTGCCTACTTCATAGAGGTGTTGTGAAAATTTATTTAATGGATATATGTATGCACTGGCCTATACCAACAATTATACAAGTATGAAGCATCTTTTCTTAAATAAAATTCTCTCAAAAAGTCTTTACTATTCCTTGTGTGCCAGATTCTGTTTTAGTTATTGCAGATTGGTTTGACTATTCATGGTTACTTGAGATTCCATATGAATTTTAGGATGGCTTTTGGTATTTCTGCAAAAGATGTCACTGAGATATGAAGGTAGTTAATGCCACTGAACTTTACACTGAAAAAGTTAAGATGGTAAATTTTTTGTTATGTGTATTTCATCACAATAAAAACATGTGCCATTGAGGGAAAAAATAAAGATGTCCATGTTCTAATCCCTGGAACCTATGAATGCAACTGCTATGGTCTGAATATTTGTGCCCCACCCCCCAAATCCATACCTTGAAATTCTAACCCCCAAGGTTATGGTGTTAGAAGGTGAGGCCTTTTTAGAGGTGATGTGATCATGAGGGCTCTACCCTCATGAGTGTGATTAGTGCCCTTAAGCTAGCTAGTCCCTTCCACTATGTAGGGACACAGCAAAAAGGTGCCCTCAGACACCAAATCTGTCAACACCTTGATCTTGGACTTCCCAGCCTCCACAACAGTGAGAAATAAATTTCTGTGGTTTATAAGGCACCCATATAGAACTTTGTTATAGCAGCCTGTACAAACTAAGATAGCTACCTTCTATGGCACATTTAAAAAAAAAGACTGCAGGTGTTAAGGATCTTGAAAATGGAGAGATTATCCTGGATCATGCAGGTGGTCCCAGCCTCCACAACAGTGAGAAATAAATTTCTGTGGTTTATAAGGCACCCATATAGAACTCTGTTATAGCAGCCTGTACAAACTAAGATAGCTACCTTCTATGGCACATTTAAAAAAAAAGACTGCAGGTGTCTTGAAAATGGAGAGATTATCCTGGATCATGCAGGTGGGCCCTAAATGCAATCACGTTTATCCTTATAAGGAGAAAGAGAGAGATTTGAACACATAAAAAGAGGAGAAGGTAATGAAACCATGGAAGCAGATATTGGAGTGATATGGCCACAAGCAAAGGATGCTGGCAGCCACCAGAGAGGCAAGGAATAGATGTTCCTCTAGAGTCTCCAGAGATAGTGTGGTTCTGCAGAAACTTTGATTTTTTGGTCCAATGAAACTGATTTAGGATATCTGACCTTCAGACCCTTAAAAGAATACATTTTTGTTCTTTTAAGTAACCAAGTTTGTGGTAACTGTTACAGCAGCCATAGGATACTAATACAGTAACATTTACTGTAGTGGGGGAAACTAAGGGAGGAATAGGTTTCAGCATGGGGTGGAAATCAAATTTTTGATTTGGACTTATTTCTGAGGTGCCTATGAGACATTTGATAATTTACATTAAATAAACTTGTAAAGCAATACAATAGAGCTGGATATGATTCCCTAGGGAGAAAAATACGATTCCTTACTTTCCCCAGAAAAGAGAGCAGATCCCAGGCCTGAGTCCTACAGTATGGGAACATTTGAAGACCATGAAAAGTTTGAGAACCCAACAAATGAGACCACTCAGTAAGGGGCATTCAGTGAGGTAGGGGAGGTCACAGGCTTAGAAGCCAAAAGAAGAAAGCATTTAATGAGCTAAGGAGAGGTCAACAGTTTTAAATGCTATTTACAGGTCAAGTAACACATTACCATTGGTTTTGTCAACATGGAGGGCAGTTGCTGACTTCAAAAAGGACAGTTACAAAGAGGGAGACAGGAAACAAGACTGAATTGGTTGAAAGACCGGGAAATAAGAGATCAGTGACAGCATAGAGATGTCCCATCTGTAAAACTGGCTGGTTTATTTAGTCACATAAATCAGGCTACCCAAACTCACAGTACAATCTGAAATTTTGTAGAACCGAGAAAATTCCATTTAAGCCATCTATATCCCTTTCTAGTTTAGAAAAAAGAAAACACATATCCAAGTGTAATAGCCAGTTGTCTGCTATTGAATGAATACTGTATTTAAATTGTATGGATTATGCCCCATGTCTCCAAAAACTGGGTGTTAGAATTTTAATCTAAATTTGAAAATCTGGGGGAAAGCAGCAGCACCAGATTCAAGATGGCAGCCAGCAGGAGGCTGATGGAGGAGCTTGAAGAAATCCACGAATGTGGAATGAAAAACTTCCGTAACATCCAGGTTGATGGAGCTAATTTATTGACTTGGCAAGGGCTTATTGTTCCTGACAACCCTCCATATGATAAGGGGGCCTTCAGAATCTAAATCAACTTTCCAGCAGAATACCCATTCAAACCACTGAAGAGCACATTTAAAACAAAGATCTATCATCCAAATGTTGATGAAAAGGGGCAGGTCTGTCTGCCAGTAATTAGTGCTGAAAACTGGAAGCCAGCAGCCAAAACCGACCAAGTAATCCAGTCCCTTATAGCACTAGTGAATGATCCCCAGCTCAAGCACCCCCTTCGGGCTGACCTAGCTGAAGAATACTTTAAAGACCGTAAAAAATTCTGTAAGAATGCTAAAGAGTTTAAAAAGAAATATGGGGAAAAGTGCCCTGTGGATTAAAATCTGCCACAATCAATTCCAGCAAGTGTGAGCAGAGACCGCAAGCGGTGCATTCAGACACTCCATAAAGCAGGACTCTGGAAAATTAACAGGTGCCACTGCATGGCACTCACTTCTGGCAGTTACTACCTTTCTACAGTGTTCTTAATCAAAAGTAGTTTCAGTAACCTGTAAAGAAAGGATTAACAACTTAAAATGTTCTGCTTTCTTTATTTTAAAAATCACTGCTTCAATCAAGTTCTTAATCAAAAGTAGTTTCAGTAACCTGTAAAGAAAGGATTAACAACTTAAAATGTTCTAGTTCTGCTTTATTTTAAAAATCACTGCTTCAATAAAAAAAAATAAATGAATAAATTTGAAAATCTGGGATGATCTACTTACACTTAAAAGACACTTAAAAGCCATAGTAGGTAAAGTAGATCAAACTTACATATTGGTAATAACAAACTAATGAGTGCGTCAAATGATAAAGAATTTCTTTACTGTTACTTTTCCTCAAATTTTCCTATTCCTAGAAAGCAAACGCGAATAAAATTTAAAAAATTCAATCTGAATGTAGACTATTTTCAATATTGCAGAGTAGAAACATTCACATAAGATAGGTGATTGTTTTCCATGTACAAAAGGTTTCCCTATTGGGACATTATTGCTCATTTGAGAAAGAATAATGAGAACATTATTTTTGTTAAGAAAAAAAAGGCTTCATAGCTTTTTATAAAGTTGATGTAAACACAATGATTAAACTATAGAACAATATTTAGTCTTCTGCCTGACTTAATCATATTAGATCCTTCTATCTGTGGATGCCATGACTACCAAATTTCATTTCACATAGCTAGATTAGATTGAATCTTGATTACAAGTGTATTTTGATAATTAGTGTTTTCCTTCATGTATTTAAAAAATTATTAAATTGACCTAGTTAACTGATACAGTCCTTTCCACAAGAAATACTTAAAAATTTAAATATACTCTTTTCAAAGGTGAGTTTTTCTGAAATAAGGCAAGAGAGAGAACCCTTTTCCATTAAAAGGTCAAGTCCTTTTAGTACACAAGAAAAGTTTTAAAATCCCACAAGATTTCCTAATTCTAAAACAATCATTATACATATACACACATAAGCATTTATACATGCAATTAATATGTATATGTATGCAAGTGTATATGTGAAATAAATATATTTATAAAACATTATATATGCACGCACATATATATATGAAATAAAACATATCCAAATCATTCAATGAGGGTTGTTATGTATATGTATGCAAGTGTATATGTGAAATAAATATATTTATAAAACATTATATATGCACACACATATATATATGAAATAAAACATATCCAAATCATTCAATGAGGGTTGTTTTTTTTTTTAGCATGGACTAACATGTGGAAATAATTTATAATCCCCCAAAACAAATAGACAACCAGATTGCTTTTGCTCTTGAGAAGTCCCTGGGGAGAGGAGGAAAGAAATTCCTACTTGATATAACAAGAGGTGCTTCCTGGGAAGTTCAAACATGAAACTAGAAACAGATTGACTCCCTTGTCATCACAGAACTCGCAGGGCAGGGAGCTGGGCTTGTACTTGGATCATCTCGTGTCTGTAACACAGGTTACCTAAATAACTATGTGCTGGCTTTTCCTCCACAACTCTGATTCTTCTTGCTCCAGCAGGTATCACCAGCACTTCTATGTAACCTGTAAGAGTCAATAAAACATGCAATCAACCTGAGTTCTTGCAAAATCTCTTTTCTTTATTGACTTGCCTTCCTCCCTCCCCCTTTGGTTTTGGTTATTGCTATATTTCTATACCTAAGTAAAGAAAACATTTATGTTTAAAGGCTGCCATGATTTCAAGTGAAGAAGTTTCTTGGAAAGATGCTGTATCTACAGCACTACCGAGGACAAATAGGCAATTGTATTTTATGTACAAAAGCTTACTGATAACCTTATGAATTGTGAGGAAAGAAAAAGCCCAATGGGACAGCCTGCTTAGAAACACAGTGGATTTTGGAACAGAGCAAATCACCTCAGATTTTGCTCTGGGAACTCCTTTAAGTTAGAAAGTGTGGGGAAGAAGGAAATAGCTGGAGAAAATACAACTGGTCTGGACCATTGGCCTGGAGTATTTGAGTACAGGACAACACAGACTGAGCAGATTAACAAAGGATTTTGAAACTGGAGCTGGAGACAAGTAAGCGTAAGGCTACCCCAAACAATCTAGTGCCACCTCTGAAGACCTAAGACAGCTAGATAAAAAACACAATTAGGTGTTTCTCAGGAAAGGTTTTTTCAGTAGAGGTTAACAATGTAATGTTTGAAGTGAAATAAAATAAGATGAAGCAGGATAATAAGAGAGAATGTGCAAAAAAGTTAGAATCAAGATTTCACTTAGGGGAGAACAGAGAGAGAACAAATGCCTACGCTTGGCTGAAAAGTTATGATTTTAAATTATACCAAAATAATACTTAATATTCTTCTTGGTATTTCTGTGTAGATCCATGTATCTGATAAAAGCATAATTTCAAAGCTTTAGGAAAGGCACAAGAGTGAATTCAAATGTTGTCTCCTGTTTATTAATTATTCAAATTTCTTAAAATGTTTATAGTTATTTGGCATATACCAAAAGGTAGCAAATACCCCACCTTGTGGCAGTGGCTGGAATTAGAGGCATGTGCCTTTAGAATCATCATTTCAAGAACACTGCTTATTTAATTAACCACTGACTTGCACATTGTCAGTAACAGCAAACCATTTTCAGTAACACCAAACATAAAAGCACTATGATTTTGTTGCATGAACAAAACAGGCGGCAATGAAAATAGACACAAATGCTCAGTGACTATTTGTACACAGAAGTAAGGTAAGATGGTCTCCGCCTTCAGTGAGCTTATAATTGAATTGGAAAGACAAGGCATAAATACCTTATATGAGTTAAATAAAGCTATAAAAATCATGTTAAAAAGATAATATGCAAGATGATATGGTTAATTCCATGCTAGAGAATAAAAACCAGGGCTGCTTAAGCTACCCCCTTCTATGATCTCACCACCACTAAAAGGTTCACTGCTATTTTTATTCACAGAGGTGCGATTTTTTTTCCCTTTTAAATGGTTATATACTCACATTTGAGAAACACTAACATCAGGCAGAATCACTATGATTCAGAAGACAGAATAATTCTAATAGGTAAAGGAGAGCTTCACAAAGATGTAAATAGATGAACTTTCTTTGGAGAATGAATAAGATTCTGATATCTCTCTCTCTATATATATTGATATATATATCTATGTATATATATAAATAGATATGTGTATATATGTGTGTAAATATATATACATGTATATATATGTGTGTGTGTGTAAATATACAGGATGAATTCACTATATGTAAAGAATAGTAAGGGAAAAGAGGTATTTTTGCACAAAGATGTAAATAGATGAACTTTCTTTGGAGAATGAATAAGATTCTGATATCTCTCTCTATATATATATTGATATATATATCTATGTATATATATAAATAGATATGTGTATATATGTGTGTAAATATATATACATGTATATATATGTGTGTGTATGTAAATATACAGGATGAATTCACTATATGTAAAGAATAGTAAGGGAAAAGAGGTATTTTTAGTAGTAGTTGGAGAAAATAGTTGTGATGAAATAAGATGTAAGAAGGTGGTTCTATTAAAGAAAGTTTAAATGCACTCCCAGTAAAATGAATTTATAAATTTGAAACTACTGAACATTCTATAGCAAGAATATTGGTAACACAAGCCTGGTTTGGAGAGGCTTTGTCTAACAGCAATACGCAGGATGAACAGAGACACAGCTGTGCATAACAGCACCATGAGGCTAAAGGTGAGGTCCAGAAGTGGCAGCAGCTAAGTTAAAAAATCCAGAAGGCACTGCGAAGAAAGAAACTTCTGAACTTGGCAACTGATAGAAAATAAACATTGAATATATTGCTTTATTATTACTTATATGAGAATGGGGCCATCATTTACAGGAACTTGGAATCATCTAGTTTTAGTAATAATTTGGTAAGTTCGGCTTTGTAATTTATATTTAAATTTAAATTCATGTAATTTAAATTTATGTTTGCACATAGTGAAAATATCAAGTAAGAGCTCTGGAACATCTGGCACTCTAGAGAAAAGTCAGGCTATTTATGTACCCTTGTCAGGCATCCTTGCAGAAACAGTAATTTAAACCATGGGAGTAAGTGAAGAAAATTGAGAGAGAAGATAATTCAAGGACTCAACCTTGGTGACAGTCATAGTTTTTTAACAGAGATAGAAAATAAGTCAGAAAACAAGACATAAAAGGATTAATCATGAAAAGGAGGAGATCTGGTTTGTTTTGGTGTAGTGGTATCCTGTGCGTAAGAATATCTCAAGAAGAGCTGCTGGTCAACTGTGTCAAAATCTGTGGAGACATCAAGGAGAAAAGTGACTAAGAACAGGCCATTGGATGTCACAATCAGAGGACATTGTTAATCTTTGAGCAAATAAATTTGGTAAAGTGCTTGGAGAAAATTTTAAATTTCAGGATGTTAAAAAAGAAGAGTAGACAGAACAAAGCAAAGATGTATAAATTCCTGTTTGAGTTTAGAGGTACACTCAAAGGGATGTTGTACCTCTGAGTAATACAAGCAATAGTTATATCTAAGTTTATGGTTACATGTAGAGCACCTATCTATTACTGAGTTGAAAAGGTTTACAGGACAGGTGAGTTAGACTGATTTTAAAGAAGACAGAGATGAAGAAAAATGTAAAGCAAAGGCATAGGAAGAGAGAAAGCCAGTGACTTGGAGATTAGATTTTTTTAGTAAATAAGCCAACTGGCACAATTTGAGAATGCACATTTTTTAAAGGACTGGATATAAGAGTTGACTTCCTGACTTAGAAGTTGGAACATGAAGCCAGTGATGTCAATGTCATAAATTTGATCCTTGTGGTGAACAGTTTGTTTTGCATACAGTAACATCCTATTTTAAAAACAGTAATCTCATTCTTAACCTGCCATCTTACAGTGCTTCATGGTAGTAACAACAAAATACCACCATTTTCATGGTAGTAATAATGAAGTAATACATGCCCTATTTTGAGCAACTGATATGTGCTAATCACTATCATGGTTACTTTACATAAATTATAAATTTAAGTCATAATGACAACATCAAAGGTAGATATTGAATTTCTCATTTAATAGTTCAGAAAGTAAATACGGAAAAAGAATATGCTTTTCAACAGTGCACTGTCAGTAATGAGCTGACCCAAGCTTTGAACTCGGATCTGTCTCATTCCACCATTCACTTCCTGCTATGACCCACTGCTACTATTTCATAGAGAATCGTTGACACTACGGCTCTCCCATTATAACCAAGCAAATAAAAACTCTATGATCATGTCTTCCTCATAAAGGATAGTATCTTTATCTTCTTACACTAAGAATAACACATTTTATGCCCATTTTCTTCTTAGCATGTACTGATAACTACATGGTTCTGCAACTGGCCAAATACACAATTACCTCTCTTCCCTTTAAAAATTATCACTTGGCTATGTAAGTTACAATGAAAGACATGATAATGTACTAAGAAAAAAACAAAACAAAATAATATGCTTCTTAAGTTATTTTTTTAGCTCCAACCAAACTGACTTGCAAACTCTAAATAGAGCACAGGGACTGAAAATATCCACATGTCTGCATATGTGGTACTCACACAACATATGCAGTGTGCACGGCCAACTGGACAAAATAAGGCTGCAAGTCCTTCTGTAAATTCCAGGAAGTCCATATACTATAGGGATAAAATTGTCTCAAGAGAAATAAACGCAATATTCCTAGTGTAGCAAGTAGCTGGAGCCCGTGATAGAATTAAGGACTCATACAGATTTTTTTTTTTTTGTCTTTTTGTCTTTTTCCGTGTCTGGCAACGGATCGCAACCCTCAGTGTTGCCCCCGTACCGGACCGGGGACCGGCAACGGGATCGCAACCCTCGGTGTTGCTCCCACGCCT